>NW_027192528.1:888375-1111501 GCF_041956765.1 Thermoascus crustaceus | reverse complement strand
ACAGAACCACGGGTCCTAAAGCAGCGGGGCGATTCTTTGTTGCAAATGTCCAGGACTCCTTCGATGCAATCACGGAGGAAATTGGAGAGGAATTAAACGAGACGTTTGCCGACGAGGATGAAGACGACTTTGAGTCCCCTAGACGCGCCTGGATCAAGTTTAAGTGTCTCGTCGACACCCTTAAAGCTTATGACGAACAGGAAGACGAGCTCCAGCCAGAACGGCCGGTCTCTACGTCAAGAGAAGCGCTTTCGGGCGTCCCTGTCCACTCGCGGTTCGTGCTTGCAACTGAGGCGATCTACCCGCATTTTGAGGAACTCGCACACTGGCAGTCGTTAGCCGGCTATCTCCTTTACGACCATTCACAGATATCGGAATCACCGGCTCAGGACGACGCTGCCGGTTCGATCAGGAAATTGTACAAACTGGACGAGGGACAGGAAGTGATCCTCCTTGAAGTCCTGGGATGCGCGGTCAAGCTCCGAATACTTGATATCGCGAAGTCTGATATTGACAAGCGCGGAAGGAAGGTCAAGGCTTTGACTGATAAGATACCTGAACTTCAGGAGGAGATCGCCCATGGTCTCGCTCAGATTATCCCGCAGCTCCTGAACAAATTCGGTGCCGTACCGGAGGCAGCTTCTGCTGTTCTCCGTTTGGAACACCTTGTAGACCTGGATATGATACAGAACCTCCAAAAAGACGCGACCGCTTACTCGTCTTTGTTGAACGACATAAATAAGCAATTTTTGACGCACTCGGATCAGGATGTCCTCGCTGAAGCCAGCGTGGCCTTCCTTCATGCTAGGAGTTCCGATGAGATGAAAGAGGCGATGGAGAACAAGATCCAGGAGTTGTGGGATGATATGATTGACGCTCTTGGTACCTTGTCACAGGAGAAGAGTGTGCAAGATGGGACAACCATCTCTGCGTCGACCTTGACGGAACTCACGAATACGGTAACGAGAATTTCGAACCTCGCGAGTATAACCGATTGCACCAGCACACTAGAGACAGTACCATCTTCGTCTAAGAAACGAAAAACTCGCCCCGAGGCGCCCTTCAACACCCTCATTCACCTTGTCAAGCGTGGTCTCCGTGACGATGAATCCGATGAGGATCTTGCCAAGTCAGAGGCGGAGCTGGTCACGAACAGCATCAGAACACTGCTTTTCTACTTCATGTGGAAAGTTCAAGGCTTAACGGCGGTTATAAACTCTGGGAACGCCTCTTCCTTCGACACAGCTTATTTTGAGGCCCTGGCAAAGAGCCGTGAAACCTTTTCCACCACCCTCACAGCGATCATGCAGGAGCGCTCCGATCTGGACGACTTGCGATTCGCTGCAACGACAACCTTCCTCGATCTACAGACCTTGTTTGCTACGCTTCGGAATCCGAGACAAAATGCCAAGAACGCTTCTCAGATGGCAGAGGATGATGAGATTGTCTCGCAGGCCCAAGCTCTGGTTCACGAAATCGCTCCAGACACGCAAACACTCATCACCCGCATCCATACAATCGCAGAGCGAACCTTTGCTAAGAGGTCACGGCGAACCCTCGAGCCCGCTGATGACGATGCTCCGTTGAATTCTGACGATGAGATCGACGGTGATCAATCCGATGAGGAAGACGAAGCGGATGCTGAAGATGAATCAGCGGCTAACGAGCGCCTGCGTGCCACTATCCTCGCAGAGCAGAGGTTGTGTGAGCTGACGGGCAAGGTGGTCCTGGCAATAATTGGACGCGTCCTCGATGCATCCGGACCGCAGCGTGGAAAGGTAAAACAGAAGCTGCTCAGAAACAAATCTCGTCTGGGCCACAACTACAAGGAAGTTGTCGCGTTCCTGGAAGAGCGCAAGCCCAGCGCCAAGGCGCAGGCACAGTCTAATAAGAGCAAGCAGCCCGAGACCGCTGAGCCTGACGCGGAAAAACGCTCAGATAAGGTGAAGTCAAGCGAAAGGGTGGAAGAGGAGGATGATGAGCATGACAACGACAACCAACATGTCGAGGAAGACGACGAGGAGGACCTGCGGGCTAGAGAGCTTGTCGAGGATGATGTTGATAAACCCGATGACGACGATAATGAGGAGCTGTCTCCAGCGCCTCCCGATCAGGAAGACGATGTTATGGGTGACTGATTCAATTCTGTTTCGCTTCATTTCGCAGCTTGTTATCTATCCATTGATTTGAAATAATGGCGGGGCTCTCTGTTCGATGGATGGATGGATGGATGCTTTTGTTTCCTCCACAATTATTTGTAACAGTCCTACGATGCTCGTCATTCTCCCTTCTCCTTTCTTTCGTGTACTGGGCTGGGCTACGACCTCGATCTGATCTATCTCCGTATGTTTGTTGTTCTTTTAAATATCCCCTCTGATTGATATCTTCTTGGTATCGGTTATATTTTTCTTTTTTCTCATTAGTCCATTTCCCGGCTTTCTGTAACGTAAATTTCTTTTTACTCCTTTGCTAGCTAGGTACCTTACTTGCTTCGTGGTTGTGGTGGTAGCGGTTAGGTAGCTTGTGTGCTTGCTTGAATGAATGGAGACTTTGCTTCTTCCGGACTTTTAGATTAGTATTGTTCTTCATGACAATACCTCGTATGTGGCGCTCGTTCGGTGTGATAGAGTGACAGACAGGTGATTTCAAGTACGAAAGGGGTCCCTTGAAAGAGTCGTCGTACGCTACAGCTTCATTTGGACACTCTGCATCCATGTTTCTGCCTAAAGTTATCAGTAATGCTGTAGCCATGATTTTGGGAGTCTCAAAAGAGATAGATACTATCGGCGTTAGGCGTCCAACGTTGGTGTCCTCTGGCGGCCTTTCCTCCAGCAGAGAGCTCTCAACGGCCCTTGTTCAAGGGTAAACAATAAGTCAGAGTTAGCCTCGCGGCATGAGAATTGACAGATAGAGTCCCTGCTTCATATTGTTGTGGTGCAAGATCCCGGACAGAACAATAGCAAAGTCAAAAGTCCAGCCCATCAAGCTAAAATAAAGATCTTGTAGTTCGTACCCATGAAACCCATTCTTGGCAGTTCGGGGAAAACCCCCCCCCCCCCCCCCTCCCCCCCTTCTTCCCCTCTCCGCATAAACCCTCAACCGTCCAATGACCAACGCGAACTCGTCCTGATCCCTGTCTCTGGGGCTACGCCGCAGGTTTCTTTTCCCCCTTCTTTTCCCCTCGAAGGAAAATTGCCGACCAGCTAAGCGCAGACCCCGGTTCCAGTCGCCAAAGCGCCGGATCGCATTGGTTGCAAGATCCACGTCCGTGTTTCTGCGTTTTCCCCCGAGAAATAGGACTTATCTCTGTCATAGGCTAAAAAGGGACTAAAGCCGTTTCGACTTCGTATGGGTTTTTCGTTAATGCTTTCTGTCCCCAGTCTCAGTCCAGTCCATGCGGTGCGGTGCGCGCGTCATCCGTTTGCCCCAAAAGGCCCAGCTGGCTGGTGACCGTGTTCCGTATCGCTGTTGATCTTTGAGATGGGCATGATCCGCGTTGAAGAGCCCTAGCGCGTGCCGCCGTCTCTCTCCACGACATGAACCCTTCCCGCTTGAAATCAGCATCAAAGGACGACCGAGGGTTCGTAGAGGATTTCTGCGCCGGAAATGCAAAGAGACTATCTCTCTTGAGGTCCGTTGTGATGCTGGAGCCGCAAGTGTCTGGGAATCCTCTATTACTGCTACTCGCGGACGAACGAAAGGAGTAGGACAGAGGATTCCAGACTGGATCCGCGACATACCTATTCTGACTGTGCTGAAAAGCGTCCGTTAGACGGACAGGAGATGCATCAAACGAAGACGGCCCTGTGGAAGTGCTCTCCACTGCTCTTGTCGTCTCCTTCGTATTTTCCATGCTAATGTCCACATCGATCTTTGAGCCCTTGTCCGTTCCATGAACTTTGACAAGTTCTTTAATTGATCCGTTTCCGGCACCCTTTTCCTGTTTTACTGCCTTATCCACAGGCTCTTTTCCATCCTTGGGGACATGAGTCTGCTTCTGTTTAGCCGACCCGTGTGAAGACCGCCGGACTCTCTTTGATGATGATGCTGAAGATGCCAGTGCCATCTTTCTCTTCTTGGCCAGTGGTACATCGTCATCGCTCTCGATGTCGACATCTTCAGCTACGTAAAGACTGCCCTCACTGCTTTCGTACTTGTCGTACTTATCGATCTCACCAGGCAGGTCATAATCGATGAAGGGATCTTCCAACTTGATCGTCGTGTTCCGCGGACGCATGGTCATGCGGATCGTGTTGTGTTCTTCGGGTTCTGCTTTGAAGGCTGGACCAGTGTTGAGATCGACCTCTTTCTCAGCTTTGGATTTGGTACTCTTCTGAGATTTTGAACCCTTCGTCTTTTCACCGGATGGCGTCGTCTTCAGAGAGTTGTTGTTGAAGCATCCATTTTCGATCTGCTTCTTCAAACGCGTGAACCTCATGCGAGCCGCTGGGGCATTGAGGTTTGTCGCTTCTCCGACGGCATGGAAATCGATCTGGTGAGAAGTCAAAATTAATATGATGTGATAACGATTTAAGCAAAGCAACGCAAGGGGTATCATATCAGAACAAGTAACATTTGTGCGTTGTGTTATTCTTCTGAGGATACCAAGGACAGGACAACCAACAGTCTTGTAATCCGACTTTTGAAGGCAAATATAGAGGAACCAAAGGTTCACATCGAGCTGGATCTTTGATGGCATATCTGCTGGCCGTTCTGTTGTGTCTTTGTGTTCCCAAAGCCAAGAGAAAAGGAGAAGAAGATTAGGGGTGGGAAAGCTTGAGTGAGCTTGTTCAGGGAAGTTTGAGAAGCTAATAATCTGGTAGATATAGCAAGGAAGAACAAGGGTAGATGTTGTTAAAGAGGGAAAAGAGAAAACAGGCTGTGTTGCGGCCACGGGAAGATCAGATGTGAAGGATGCCTGTTTAGGTGAAGGACAGTACAGGTGCAAACTTGTTGCAACTTTCTTTAAACATTAGAATGGGCTGAAATACAGCTCTTTCAGAGCAGACTGCAGGCAAGCGTTACCCAGGCAGCTTTTCAGTATATGAGACATGCATAACCCATGAATCCTGTTGTGTTGTACACATCAGTGTACCAGATAAAAAGAACTCCTCTAGAATTAGCCCCAGAAGCAAAGGGAACAGTATCTCTTTCTGTTTCATGAATTCCAGCCTTCAGTAGAAACAAACAAGAACCAAGAGCGACATTCATTTAATAACACTTTTTGGCAGGATTAACCTGAATAGGATGTTCATATCTTCATTTCAACATCTCCATTATGGTCCGTAGTCCCCGGCGTCCCCTGGCTGGAAAAGCGTTCTGCAGACTCTCTTACAGCCTCTACCAGCACCGTCTGCGCTCCACGGGCCGCGTCCACTGCGCCATCTATCAGAGCCTCATGGCCAGAGCGCTTATCCTCAGCACCCAGTGACACATTCGACGTATCACCCTTGAGCCACAGCTCTGTGATCTCGTCGCTGCCAGGCAGATAACCCACGACACAGGCAGATACTATCGAGCGATGTTCGGCTGGATTCGGGTCCAGCAACAGCTTCGGAACTCCCTCCTCTGTGCCCTCTGCTGCCTCGTCCGCAACCAGAGCGGCTACCCCTCCCGCCACGAGATCAATACAATCGATCCTAGCATCTGCAATCGCGGCAGATGCAGCAGTGATACAACCAGCAAGGACGTTCATCATCCCCCACGAAGCGTCATGCGATCCTGGCGCATCTCCCCACCATCGATCATCCTCCGCCTCCAACACTGTGATCGTGATATCGAGTCCACTCTTGGGCCAGCGCTCAGCTATGATAGCGCCGCGAAGTGCCGTCTCGAGGTGCACACCCAGATCGCGCTCACTGGCGTCCCGGATGTAGCCTTTTCGTCGGCGGGCAGCGAAAGGCGCATATTTGACGTGTGTCGTGAGGACAATGTTTGGAGAGAATGCCGCAGAACGCGGCAGCGGCTTCGGTCCGTGGACCGTACATGTCAGCTTCAGAGCGGACGAGCGTGGGATTAAAGATTTGGATGTTGACTGTGGAGGTTCGAGTTCAAGGTATGCGGAGCCCGTGGCGGAAGGGATGAGACCGGTTTTCAGGACTGAAATAAAAACATATAAGCTTCATCCCTCCCCAACCAATATTAATTGCCAGAGGATAAAAAAACATACATATCTTCCTCAGCTCAGCGGGTTGTCTCGTGCGCGTCGGTCTCTCTGCCGCTGCGCCCGTCGCAGACTTCAGCAGCGACACAAAGACCGGCGGCCTCGTGCCGCTGGGCGGCCCATTGATTCTCCTTCTGTCAGTCATCACACATGACTTTGCATCATACTAGACTGCTGAATTAGTAAAATGTGTAAAAAGGTGGTGTGGAAGCGTAGGCGTGAACTTTCAATATCGCGGGCTTCATCGCGAGGATCCCAGAAACGGAAATCCTACAGATTTGAGGGATGTTTGCAATGTTTGTTGGAGGTATGTGTGTGGAGCTAGTCAGGATGGCCGCGCACTTTTTTCTTCAACCGCCAGCCGCTGTTTAGATTTCTCTTCCACACACAGAATCTGCTGCTGGCACAGCCGATCCTCTATTTGCACCGCCTACCTTAGATGATGCATGAAAGGTGTAGAGCCTCACACAGCTCATGTACTAACCATTCAAGGTGAGCATTCCTAATAAAAATCTTACTGTCCAGCACCAGCATGAGGAAAACGAACCAAAAGTTCTTAGTTCTTGGTGACACCATCATGAGCCATTGAACAACATGCACTACCATCTGACTCCCTTCTCGTCTGCTCCTGAAGTCACTATCACCTACCTGTGATGGTACTCTGTGCTAACAGACTCGTCAGACAGGAACAAATAATGACAAATAGCTAACCGCCGCCGGAAAAACACTTCTACAGCCTAAAATATAAAGGGTACGGCATCCTCTGCTATTCCCCCATCCTCCTTTCCACCTCAGATTTTATGATGAGCAACATTTTTTTTCAGTTCTGCTTCTGCAAAGTCATTGAAGAAAACCAAATACCATACCAAAACCTTTTCTGAAGTTGTCGCTATTCTCATTTCCTGCTCTCACTCCTGGTGGTCTGGGCAAAATAGCTAACAACGCACATATGATGCAGGCATATCCGGCTCACGAAGTATTTTCTCTGCGAAGAGCATCTTTATCAATGGTCACAGCTGATCAGTAAGCACAACCAAACCCCACCACCGTTGTGTCAGAGAAAAAAGAACCCCCGAACAAAACAAGCACAGCTCTAGTACCAATATTCGGAAAGACACGGCATGATGTCAACAAGTCAATCCATTCAACGATAAAACTCTCCTCTCCTTCGATCTCTCAGGAGGAGGACGGAGAAAAAACCTCCCCTCGAGCCAAAAAGGCGCTTGGGAAACCACAAAAGAATACCAATACATGTAGCAACGGCAACTTTCTACGGTCTATCCAAACCAGGACAGGACAATGTGAGACAAGTCTCCCTGATACCGGACTTTTTTTCGTTACTTTCACCAAGGAGGCTCGAGAAAGGGATGATAGGTTGTGGAGAATTTCTGTCTTTGTCTATCTGGTAGACGGATGGAGCCTGATGGAAGTTGTCGCTGTCTGTATTGTATTCTGTGGTATGTCATTGTCACCCATGTGCGGAAAAAACGGCTCGACTTGGTGCCCTTTTCTACCTTCATACCCGTTGCTCGTTTTGGGTGACTGGTTTGAGGGGTGTAATTGGGCAGGGGATGGGATGAGTAAAACTGGCTTTTGCTGAAATTCGACAAACTACCATATGTCTACGTCGACTACGACATGAACACACTCAGAGCATCGACTTACGAGCAGAGAGTGCTGACGGTTTTTATTAACATGTCAGTTAACAGGTGAAATTTTTTTCTCGTAATCCCCCGTCGCGTATCTACCTAATCCATCTACCTATCTCCCTTGCCTCGATCTACGGACCCGACGCTGCTATCCCCGCCCGTTCTGGTTATCGGTTGCACTTGGTCCAGTTTCTAGGAATGCTCTATGAATAGAATGAAATTAATAGTACATTTTTAAGAGCCCGCCGTTTTCTATTGTTCTTTCCACCTGAAACCAAGTATCAGACCACGTAAGAGAATAGCCAGGAGGTAGCCAAACCTGATCCCCCACCGAATAAAATGCAACAACTTTTTTCATCTCAACACATCTCTCATAAAACACCATGTATATATGATAGATAGCTATATGTATGTACATTGAAACAAAAAAATAATCATAACACCTCTCGCCATCACCGTTCTTCTCCTTTCACCCTCTTTCCTCATTCATCACTGCAAAAGGGATAGCATAAAAGAACAGAAAACGTAAGGATTGACTAAAAGAGAGAAAGAAAAGAATTCCAGGCTTTTTTCTTCGTTTTGAGTTTCGTCAGAATCAAGTCAGAAAAAGGCCAAATAGAATAGAACACATTAAATTTTTTTCACTTAGCGTCATTCACAACGTTAACTGGTCAGCAATTAATGCATAAAACCTCCCAGAACCCAGGCTCATAGCAGACGTCTATTGTCTATTCATCCCTCTAGCGCCTGAACCCGATGTATGTGTGCCTTTTTTTGGGTCGTGCTAGTGCGTTTTGTCCTTTAGTTCTATAGGGAAATGATGCCGCCGATGCAGCACATCTTCAGAAAATTATCGAGATTTTCGGGTTGTGTCGTCATCTTTGTTTGTTTAGAATGGTTTTTCCTTCTCCTCTGTCGGCGTCGTGTTGCCCCTCGATCTCGACATGCTGTATGGAGCCTGTAGTGGTTTGGAAAACAGGTCGTTAGTCAAAGCTCTCCATAACGGTGGGTGTATTAATCCGGGTTCAAAATTGTGATTAAAAATCAGAAGGAGACAGGTGTCTAGGCATAATTGTAACGGGTCTTGGAAAGTCGAAAGGAACTCAAGGTCTTCATACCAGGACTTTCTTCGCGTTGCATATTCTCCACGCCAGATTGCGGACGTTGCCATCAGCGCGGACAACTTCAGGAGCGAATTCGATACCAAACCTGTAAGAGAAACATTCATTAGTATCAACAAGGAATGTGGCTAAAAATGATGCGTAGGCGAACCATGATACTCACATTTGGTGCACTGCAAATACAACTCTCTTGGCATACTTGCCGTCCCGCTCAACAAGGCTGCCATACTGCTCATCCACGGTCGCAGGTGCAATATCCGGGTCGCGGTCGAAGCAGTTGCGGACGATGGGCAGAAGGGCCTTCTCCACAGCGGTCTGCACGATGCCGTGGTCATCCGCGTGGACCTCATCCTCATCGAATCGACCGATGCGGATCTCAAACGGCCTGGAGATAGCCATGACATTGTGCTTGCCATTGTGGTGGTATCTGAATTCAAAGACACCTTGTGTCCACCAGAGCTTGTCGCCCGAAAAGACCATCTCGCCGGATGCAAGATCGTGCGTTCCGCCGTCCTTGCGCTGCGAAGCGGGTACGACAACGTCACTAGCGATGAGACCCTTCTCGCAGGTCAAAGTGTCGAACGAACCCTCGTTGGTGGCGATCCATCGGCCCTGAGACGACACGCGGGTAACTTCACGAGAGGTGTTATCTGTGACCATGTACAGACCAACCCAGTCCCTCTTGCTGTGATTCAGGGGAGCTGTCCACTTGACCTTGATGGGTGCACCATATTCGAACATCAGATTCTCGGCATCGCCTCTCCGGTCAAGAGGCTTGCGGGCATTGATACCTTCCTTGCCGCTACGCCTCTCCGATTCCGCCATTGGTGATGAGCTAGTCCCTTCGATCTCCAGAGAGTAGTCGCGAAGGTCGTAGCCAGCGAGGTCAGGCTCGAGGCGAGAAATGGTGATCCGAGCAGGGTACTTCTGGAAAAGCTCAGTGGTATCCTTGACAATAGTGTTGACCCCAGCAGCGAGCTTTGGTCGAGCGGCTTCCACGAGCTCCTCGACGAGTTCGAAGGACTCGTCAAAGATCTTATCCACGCTGCCGTGAAGCTGCTTCAGTGGAGGAGGCAAGGTCTTCTTCAGACTTCTGACCAGACCAGCATCCTGTCGCAAGCTTCTACCGTAGAGTTTCTGCATGTGTGGGCGCTCAACCAATTGGATAAATCCCAGGCTCAGGATGTGACTGAGCAAAGCGAGGAAAACAATAGCCTTACTGCTGGTGATCAGGACCGCGCCCCAAACACCAGCCAGACCGAGGACACGTTCAGGGTTGTTCAGGAAACGGTAGATGCCCTGGTAGGTCAACTTGGACGACGCATCAAAGAAGAAGTCTCCAAAGAACCAACCGAATTCTCCGAGAGACTCATAAATGCTGACTGCCGTCCAGATCTGCAAGGCAATAAGACCAGCTCCCAGGACATGCTTCAACAACACCAAACCGTAGCCCCAGTCGACCGGGAAGGAATACATCTTCCAGGCAGCGGCAATAAAGCTCGCGTAGCACAGGGTCATGCTTAGATGGTAGGTGCCTTTCCACTGCCGCCACGCTTCATCAGGGGTTTCGCCGAACTTAACAAAGTGCCGGGTCCACGCCTTACTCTTTGATTGCCGGTTAAGGAGATAGCCGATGCCAACCGAGTACCAGATTCTCCAGAGGGCAGCGTTGAGTACGAAGAAGAACTGGTAGATCGGGGTTGAAGGTGTCAGGGCAGTCAGGGCGAACATGAGCAGTTGAATGAGTATGATAGACGAATCCGTGATCCGATACAGATCCAGGTTGTGCAGGCCAAGTAGGTTGTGGGTTGATGGTGGCGGTTGAGACGATGGTACTGGCACGGGGGGCAGGTTCTCGCCGGAGATTGATGGCGCGTTGGGCGTTTCAGACTCGTCAGATACCGCGGAGACAGGCTCTTGATCTGTAGTGCGTTTGCGGGGTGGAGGGGCGTTGTATGTCTTCTCAATGTGAGGGTTCTCAACAAACACCAAGAAAGCAAACTGTGCTGCATGTGCGATGATTGAAATGAAAAGCACTTTGTAGCTGGCTGCCATCAATGAAATGCCGTAGTAACCAGCATAGCCGACTGAATACATGGGATGAGGCGCCATTTCGAAGACGCCGTCGAATGTCAACTCTTGGTCAATGAGGAAAAAGAAGTCTCCCCAGTACCACGCGAAATCCTTGACAACCCTGTGAGCGTCGAGTTTGACCCACAGGTTGAACAGAACAAGGACGATGCCTGCAGTCCAACGCAGGACCGTCATGCCCAGGCTTTCGCTGGCAGGGTGACCTGAACAAGCAATTGCAAACAGGCAGTAAGAGGTAAAGTCACACATCAGGATCAGATCAACGACACGCCTAAATACAAGCCAAGTGTTGTATTCAATTGGTGCTTTTTCAAAGTTGTAGTCCTTGGGGATCTTTGTTTCCAATTCGCGCTTGATCAGCTTGTACAGTTCTGGGTGTGGGTTCTTGCCCGTGGACGGGTCCACGAAGATCTTTGTCTGCTCTGCCCATCGGACCAGCGTCTTGTGATGCGATTGAATGTGGAGGAGCCAACCGATGCCGAAATTGTAGGCGGTACGCCAGAAGAGGTAGACGGCTGCGAAGACGGGTACTCTCGCCGACGATGGGAGGAGCCAGAGGGAAACAATATGGAGGCCGAGGATTGCCAGAACGACGATGTCGGACAGGTTCTTGGGTTCAGTTGGGGACAGGAGCTGCGTGACCATATCATGGGTCTGGGGGACGGTAAATACTGTCGCGTGCCACCACGTTAGCACGCTGACCTTTCAATGGCATCATGGATGACGAGAGACTCGCGTTCCAGGCCATTGAAAGCGGAGAAAAGAAAAGCAACGGTCGATATGGACGTGCAGAACCATGCTCGAGGGGGAAAAAAAAGGACAGGATACTTACTGGTGCCGTCGGGGGTCCTGCCAAAGGTCTTCTTCTTGCCATCTTTGTCGACTTCTTCCGCTTCCGCCTTGGCCGTGAGAGCTGCTGGGAGGGTAGCATCTACGTGCTGCGAGGCCACACTCCTCTCACGCAGCCCATCGGCCTGACGATGAGCTCCGGTCGAGAGACTGCCGTCCATGGTTGCTTGCAATTGAGCCAACGATGGAAGGGAGCAGGACTCGAAGCATTTGAAGGAAGAGAGAGGCCAGGAACTTTGGTGGATTGGCTTGTGATTGTGCCCGTGCGCTAGATATAATAGTGCATAAGTCGGTCAAGGCGCCATACGAAAATAATGCTTGGACTGCCCAGCAGCTCAACGGACTCTCAACGTCTCGAATGACGACGTTCGTTGGCTTTTTCCGCCTGGCCGCGACGAACCACAGAGCACGGTGCTTGGTGGTCCTGGTGGAGACGAGAGAAACGGGAGCTGTGCAGGGATGTGTGCAGAAGCGCGTGAGAGCGTGCCCGGCTCGGCGACCTCGAGCGAAGCCGGCGGAAGTTGGAAGAAAAGGCCGTCGTCAGGGCCCGCCAAGGGCGTTGGGACAAGCACTTGCCGAAGCCCGCGACGGGGAAAGCTCTCCAGATGCGGGGGAACGCCCGCGATGACGTCCGTGACATTTTTTTATCAAGGCCACAAGGCACAGGGGACGAGACAGGAACATCGACCAGGCGAGCACAGGTGGTGCGGCAACGGCGGATAGCTGCGCACGGGGCCCTGCATCGACCGGGATATGCAGTGGGTCGTGACGAGCACGTTTGAGGTACGACATCTTCCGTATATCTGTCAGATAGTATTTTTGATAATTAGCCGCGGACGGGGATCGACGCCCGTCGCCAGTCGCTTTCTTCCGTCTCGGATCCCACGACCGCCTGCGGAGAAACCGTCGAGGAACCGTCCCAACTCTGTGCTAACCTCTGCTCATGCAGCGTCCTCGGCAATCCATCCATAATTGACCCGGGAGCATCCGGACAAGACATCGCTGGCTAAGCCGAAGTGTTCTTGGCTCTAGCATAGCAGTTTCAATTCAAGGCTGGCGTGCCGTACGCGATGCGCAGTATGTCGTCCAAAGGCGTCGATGATCCGCTATCCCTCAAGACTCGCCGATGTCGATCATTTGCTTGACGTGGCTATCTCAGGAGACCTTTCTTTCCGTCTTGTCCCATCTCTTGTGTGTACAGCAAGATGTGGTTAATATAGTTCATTGGAAGAGATTAGAGCATGAAAGCAATCGAGTAACTCCAGAAACTGTAGAATGCTTTCAATCTGGTTATCTACCTAGGCAATGATGAGAGCCTTGAATGGTGCTGTGGATGAAAATAAACCAGCAAGAAAATAATTAACAATCTTTTACGGATAAAGCCACTCTTTCGACAGCTGAAAAAATCCACATAGCTCTTTATCTGATCCCACATGGCGGCATGTGGGGTTGGGTGGCATCCCTAGACCTAGCAAACACATGGATAAAAGAACTGGGATTCCATGTTCTGCGAAGAGACTGATCTAGATCTTGGCGTTTTGCATATGCATCTGCGTGAAGGTCCTTCTACGGTCTAGAACCGTCATATCCGACAGTTATTCCCATGCTTGCAGCTCTACATCTACTGATATCGTCAACCAGATTCTATGACCGGGTAACACGTAGAACCATATACTGTGTAGTACGGATCAACCTGGAAAGACAGCACCCGGCAAGTCCTAGCTAACCTGAAAGCCGAAGCTATGGCTTGCGCATTAGCATTCAGCGCTCCATAGATGCGGTTACTTTACCCGGGCGGTGATTCGCAGAATTTAATGACTGGCGCTGTATGTCCCTCCGCGGGGCACGGCCAACGCTCCGACTCGGCGCCCGCAAAAGGTCACCGCCCCGCCCAGTCGCCACAGCTTGGTTTGTCATCCCACTACCTCTTCAGCTATGCAGTCCAGGAACGCTGGCGATCATCTCCTTTCATGACTGATTGTCTCAAGACCACTCTCTTTCTCGTAACATCCTGCTTCTGGCAAGGTTAGACCTTCTTGGCCCGCTTTCTGCACATAGATCGCGAACATGGCGCCTTCTCTGGAGGAGCCGACCCCGGCTTCGACAGCAGCTTATCTCGCCGCTCCAACCAAGGCGGCTCCGAACCTCGTTGCGCCTGAACCAGGTACGTTCTACGAATGCCACAATTTCTACGAGCAGCATACTGACTAGATTATTAGAGCACTGTCCCGGTCCTGAGTCCGAGCAAGCAGGAAAGGGCGACGCCTGTGCTGGCTGTCCCAACCAGTCCATCTGCGCCTCTACACCCAAGGGCCCCGACCCAGACATCCCTTTGATCACGGCGCGTCTTTCTGGAATACGACATAAGATCCTCGTGCTGTCCGGCAAAGGTGGAGTCGGCAAGTCGACCTTCTCGACCCTGCTCGCCCATGCTTTCGCCTCCAACCCAGACTCGTCCGTGGGCATCATGGACACCGACATCTGTGGACCCTCGATACCGAAAATGATGGGCGTCGAGACGGAAACGATCCACGTGAGCAACGCGGGCTGGAGTCCCGTCTGGGTGACGGACAACCTGGGCGCCATGAGCGTGCAGTTCATGCTGCCGAACCGGGACGACGCCGTGATCTGGCGAGGTCCGAAGAAGAACGGACTCATCAAGCAGTTCCTGAAGGATGTGGAGTGGGGAGAGCTGGACTATTTAATCGTCGATACACCCCCGGGGACGTCGGATGAGCACCTGTCGGTCAACTCGCTTCTGAAGGAGTCCGGTGTGGACGGTGCAGTCCTCGTGACCACGCCCCAGGAGGTCTCGCTGCTAGATGTCAGAAAGGAAATCGACTTCTGCCGCAAAGCCGGAATTCGGATCTTGGGCCTGGTGGAGAACATGTCGGGCTTCGCTTGTCCGAAATGCAAGCACGAGTCGCAGATCTTCCGAGCGACGACCGGAGGCGGAAAGCGCCTCGCCAAGAAGATGGGCATCCCATTCTTGGGTGCTGTGCCGCTTGATCCCCGAGTTGGAATGGCGTGTGATTTCGGAGAGAGCTTCGTGGACAGCTACCCGGACAGCCCGGCTTCGATCGCGATCAAGAAAGTTGTGCGATCGGTTGGCCAGATGGTCGGAGAAGACCCGGATAATGTCCTTCCAGAGAACATGGTAGCATGATTGTCTGGTTTTCCGACGTTATGCCCTGGACTGTTTTTGTCTTCTTCTGTATATAATTTTATTCTTTCAGCGGTTGTATCTGGGTGGCGACGACGTTTTTATGGGTATCCTGTTTTTGAAGATTTGTATGGCGTTTGGGCAGATATTTTACCTCGATACCAAGGTCTATCGAGTCTTAAATAGAGGGATAGCTGTTTTAACTTATCCTGATATTTGTCCTCGAAGAAAGAAACTCCAAGACGGAGATCAGATGGGATGGATAGTGTTAATATCAATCAATAAGTTTCAGGTCCTTTTTTTACCCGATGCTCCTTGTCGTTGTTGCAGTCCCCCCCCCCCCCCCTCGAGGACTGTGCACTCAGTAGTAATATAGTAGAGACTCAGGTTCCGTGACATTAGTATCTTGGAGTGAGGTAGAGATCTAAGCCCAAATCTGGAATAAAGTCAACGACGTGAAACATCCAGTGATTAGCACCTAAGTAGGGGTGAAAAGACGGGGCGTTTCATTTCAAGGTGAAGGAGGCTTGAAGAGGAAGTAGATACCGGCGCAAGAAAGGGCTGTACTATCATACAGTACGTCTTAAAGGAGCAATCTACCTACCTCGCCCCTTTGTGAGGTCGCAGAAAGAGCGGGAGCACAGCCATAGTTGAGAGGGGTAAGTGAAGCCAGGGCTCTCGGTTGTAGCAGAATGGGGCAGTTAGGTAGGTATTTAACCTACTGTATAGGGGCTACCGTTTCAGCAAGGACCCCCGCTCGGTCCAGATATGTAAGTACCTAACAGACAACCGTGCTCCTGGCGTGATCCATGAATCTCGGGTTTTAGATATACGAAGGACAAACAATTTGCACGGTCTATTTTACAGCAGAATCGATCATAAGAGATTAGGTGGGAACAAAATTTATATTAATAATTATCGGATATGGAAGTGCGCCGCAGCAACCACGGATCCGTTTCAAGGTCTTTCAGCCATACCTCCCGTCTTAGCCACATCATGTCCTGCATAAAGGAAGCCTCGTCACCTCCATACTCCTCGAGATGGCCACGCTGCATGTTCATCTTCTCCCAATCGGTCTTCTTGATCTCTCCACGGGCGACTGCCTGATGGAAGTCATACGAGCAGGGTTCGTGATCTTTGGTTCTATTATGGCCCCCATAGCTGCCCCCGTGAGCCTGGCCGGCGGAATCTTGTTGCTGCTGTTTATGTTGTTGTCGTCCATCATATCTCTGGTGGGATTCGCCGTCGCTGCCGTCCTCAAGATAACTGTGTTCGTTCATGTCAATTACAGCCGCACAGCTCCCTATAGCAGCCAATGCTCCAGTCGATGAAAAGAATAAGGCCTTTAGTATTGACTTCAACAGACTGGATGCTCCGACCACTGCAGTCAACACGTTCGGGATCTTCTCCATCAGCCCGTCCAGTGACTTGAAAGAACTCAAGTCAAACATGAAGTCCGAAGCCAATTGACACGCAAGAGTTAAGAGCGGCCCGACGACCGGAACGCAGCCGAGAACGACTCCAACAACGCCGATGATCACCTTCGGCGCCCAATCTGGATCACCGTCCTTCCGGTGGTCCAGGTTCAATCCTGAAAGGTCAGAGATAACCTTCTCGTAGTGAACGCCATCTTTCATCTTAATGGTGTCTCTCGAGCACTTAATGTCGGGGAAGGAGGCCTGGTCACAGACCCCGACGAATCTGTAGATCTTTTGGTAATCGTCTGCTGGCCGCTCATCAGGCTCCAGGAGGCAGGAATAGATGTGCTTGATGTCGAAGACGACTGTGTATTTCTCCTTTCCTCGCCAGCCGTATTTCTCATCTCGCGGAAAGAAAACTGGGGGACCATCACTGTCAACCCTATGCAAGTGAACCCCCCGTCTTCTGACTTGCAGCTGGAGGTACTCGCTGAAATTGGGGTTCTCGCCCGAGATATACTCCTTGGGCAGATATATGCCACGAAGCGGATAGGTCAGATCGAGCCAGAGATACTTCTCGTCCTCTGTCGGCATGGGTACTGGGATGAACTGAACATGTGTCTGGCGACACTTGCCCTCCAGCATATGATAGTCCTGATCGGGTTGCAAGAGGAATGACCTGCGAATTTTATCGCGTTCAGGCCCAAGCATTGCTGTCATGCAGGAATAGCGTATGTGTGCAGGGTCCAGAGGGGGGTTGTCCAGGACCTCATATCCGGCACGGTCATGTCTAGGAACCAATTTCAAATCTTGGGCGAAATAAGTGCTATGATAGCTGGCGTTTGTGACGACTTCAAGCAATATATAACTGTAGAACTCCTCCGGATCGAGGGGATTAAACATGGGGGCGAGAGAACGATGGCAAAAAGCTGCCGTACCCTCGGGTTGCGCAAATACCATTGCTTGCCTCAGCAATTCGGTCCAAAAGGAACAAGCACGCTGGTACTGTGCAAAGAGGTAACGGCGAAGAATTCGAAGAGAAGGGGACTTGATATCTGAGCCAGATCCAGTCGATGAGCCAATCTTTTTAACGAATCAGGTAAGTACTTTTAAGGGTCTTGGTAAAGGGTAGGTAGATACCTAAGGAACTAACCAACAACACCTGCCTGTAGGCAATACAATATCCACATCAGACCCAGAAGACCTGAACCTGAAAGAGCTAAAGTTCATCATCATGGTCTCTGACGCGGCAGGCATTGATAGGTGGGTTGGCGAACATACACTTGGCGCGGGACGTGTTGTAGGCCTTAGACGCTTGTTGCCGGTTCAACGAGTTGTTGATAGAAAACCTATTTGCACACTTAACCGAGAAATCGCCTTCCAAGGATCCACCGTCAAACAATAACTTCTCCCTGGTCTTCAGATGCAGTAGACTATGTGTATACTTCTCAGCCGCGACGATCTAAAAGTTACCTAGTTGGTTTAAGCAGCTTTAGCTGGTATTCATCACCGCTGGGCGTGGGTGGTCAATGTCTGCTACTCTGCCGCATCTGGATGATCAGATGGCGGACCTTAATTGCAACTCAGGAGCCCATAATTCTCTGTTTGTACTGTCAAGTCATTTAGGTAGCTTATGCAAATAGGGGTATCTTTCCCTGCATCGCAGACCTCAACATCCAGTCAAAGAAGGCGTAGAGGATGTAGACCCGATCGGGAGATCTCCGCTATACCACCAAATCTGGATCGGATCGGTCAGTGGTCGGATGTGTATGAACAGCTACCTCCAGCCACTTCGAACACTTTGCGATCCAGGTCCTCACACCACGGATCATCTCCAGAAGTCCGGTGATGATGGCAGTCAGACACACGAAGATGTCACTTGGAGGCTGGATGACTCAGATCGAAATATGAATGCAAGTAGACTGCGTACACTGTAAGGGGTAATATAGAGACGAATTGCATTGTTATCGTAGAATTATCTACAGATAACTTTCAGAATATATTAATGCCACTGTTACAACCTGGGTAGCAGAAACAACAGAGATCAGACCCTGTGAAATCGTCAAGTAGAGATCTTGATCTGGATTTAGGACAACATGAAACCTTCAGTGATGTAGGTGAACGATGCAAGGTTTCAGGATGAGGGTTGGAGGAAGTATAGTAGTATTAGTATCCTGTTAGAGGAGCACCGCCAGGTAAAATCAGGTCTCTCGCTTGTGGCAGACGACACCTGGCCACCGTTTCAGCAGGGCCGGACGGGGCGCCGTCGATTCGCGGGTGGCGCTGGAAAGAACCGCTCGGCGCCTTCGGCTCCGCGTTTCAGGATGGAGACGTCGTCAACGCGCGAACTGCAGATATCAATCATCAACGCTGCCCAGCTTGTACCCCTGGTTCTGACACCCGGGCTGTCGTGCTTCGCACCCACTCGTGGCCATGTCCTCGACCATCTGCTCCCCACAGGGACGACGCACCCGGGGTTTGAGCTCTTGGAGCGCTCCCGTAACGGGGCCTGCCCTACGAATGCTGGCCCACTGCCCAGACAGAAGCTCTCCAGCCTGCCAGTGAACGAGAGAGTGGCGTTGAGATGGAGAAATGCTGCGTACTCGTGCTGAATCAGGGGACCTGGGAATTCTCAGACCGTTCTGAGAACCGCTGTACAGTGGATCCGACTGTGTTCTCGACTGTCTCCGGCTCCCCGCCTTTTCTTTTCTTTTCTCTTGTCTCTTGATATGTAGGCGAACCCCCGTCGTCTATGTTCGTCTATGTCTACAATATTCTGTTTTCTTTCTTTCTTGCCCTTGGACCTCTGGGAGGCCTTCACCTCCGCTTCTTTGTTTCTTTTTCTTTCACAGCGTCGAGTCAGGACTCGACCCTCTTCCGTTCTTTCACGGCCGACTTCTTTGTTAAGAAATACATATTTTTTCTTTCTTGCATTTAAATAGCAGACGAATTCTTTCAGACTGGCCTGTGGCTGTTTGTTTCGAGGATTAGTACACCATGCAATTTTTACAATCCTTCATTTGTCTCCTTGTCTTCTTTACGTGTAGTGCACTCTCTGTGCCGACACGACCCCAGCGGAAAGGCAGGTCCTTCAAAGTCGGCCGGATACGTCGTTCTGATTACGTCCCGTTCGGTCCTGCGGCTCTTCGCAAGGCGTACAGCAAGTACGGCATCACTCCGACGCAGTTTGGTCTGGATATCCTCGACTTTGAACCCATCAAACTGAAGCCGTTCGACTCCGAGGCTTCGCGGAATGTATCTGAGCCGGACCAGACGGGGGCCGTGAGCGCCCAGTCTGTTCAGGATGATGCGGAGTTCGTCTCTCCGGTAATGGTTGGTGGGCAGATGATGGTAATGAATTTTGACACGGGATCGTCAGACATGTATCTTCCCCTGACCATTTATTGTCTTGTGGATATCAAGAATGACGGTGATATGCAGGTGGGTTTTTAATACGCAGCTCGACGAGAGAAGCACCCAAGGCCACACTGTCTTCGACCCGGCAAAATCCGCCACTTTCCAACCGATGGAAGGCGCTAGCTTCAACATTACCTATGGTGATTCGTCTTTTGCTGTTGGCGGTGTGGGCACTGACACTGTCAATATCGGTGGAGCGACTGTGACGAGGCAGGCCATCGGGCTCCCAACGCAAGTTTCACAATCGTTTGCTGAGGATACCGCTTCCAATGGGCTGGTTGGCCTTGCATTCTCATCGATCAACACAATACAGCCCCAGCGACAGAAGACCTTTTTTGAGAACGTAGCCCCGGACCTTGATGAGCCCGTTATGACTGCGCTGTTGAAGTCGGACGGTGTTGGGGAGTACGAGTTTGGAACAATCGACCAAAGCAAGTTCCGAGGTCGAATGGCAAATATCTCCATTGACAACTCAAATGGATTCTGGCAGTTTGAGTCCGCGCAGTTCGCCGTCGGTCGAGGACCGCTCCAGCGGATCAGGGCGGCGCCTACCGCTATTGCTGATACAGGAACTACGCTCATGCTGGTCAGCCCTGAGGTCGCGGCGGCATACTATGAGCAGGTTGAGGGTGCTGTATTTGCTAACGTCGCTGGTGGCTTCATCTACCCTTGTGATTCGGCGCTCCCCGATCTCTCCGTCGCCGTTGGCAACGCTAATCTGGCTACCGTCCCGGGGTCATTGATCAACTTCTCGGAGGTAGGCACTAACACCACTAATGGCCAAAAGAGTATGTCTACTATTTATATACTTTGTTGTTGGAAAGAAAAGTGTGACTAACTTGCTCCCTTAGTATGCTTTGGAGGCGTTCAATCGAACCAGGGCTCCGGTTTACAGATCTACGGAGATGTGTTCCTCAAGTCGATGTTCGTCGTCTTCGACCAACGGGGGCCGTCGCTCGGACTCGCGTCTCCTGCGAGATAGAGTGCATGGAATCGGCGATGGTTGTTGATGTCTCTGTTACATCTCCCGTGTACATCATGTGCGCTGGTTTGTATTTAATCTACGTGTTTTTGCATGGCGGCATTTCCTAGCCCAGCATTTGATACTTCATATCTACTACCTACTACATTCTAAGACCTAGAGTCATGTTATGAATGCATGCATAGATGGGCCGTATGCACATAGTACTTGGTCATACAACACGAATAGGCATGGCAATACCTTCAAGAATCAACCGTCATAGAGCTGCGTAAACGAAGGTTTCTGTGGCAGTAGATCTGTATATCCCCCGACATGCGGCGTGTCAGCGCAGGTTCGCTTAGGCCGAGTCATGCGTGGGCCGCAACCCTAAGAGCAAAAAAGTTACCGCGATCCAGCTCGCCTCAAACTGCAGCCCGCATTCCACGAGAGACTCGCCGAAGCAGAGTGAATCCGGCCTTCTTCCGCGAAGAAACTCCCCGGATTGACCTTGCAGAGCGTTCTTTCAGCTTTCCGCTGCCCAAGCTGACGCCGTTCGCGAGCTTACTGCGGGCCGCAGTGACCCCGCCGCTCTTTCGACCATTGACGTTGACATCAGTCTTCAGATCTTGTCCTGCCCCTCCTCTCCCCCTCCGGACCAGCGAACTCCCCCAACTCGCTCGCTACCGCTTGATCAGCACCAAGATGGCTACGGCTTCAGCGCCCCAGACATCCCTCCTCTCTCTCCTCTATCGTTCCTACCCTGCCGCCGTCTCCCCGGACGCGACGGAGCCCGACCTCCTCCATGCCACCCCCAAGATCTTCACGCACAACACCTACTCCGACGCTGAGAACGCGGAAGTCCAGAAATGGTTGGCAACCATTTCCGACCTGACGGCTGCCTTGAGCAAGGATGACAAGGCCGCCGTCGCGACGCTCCTCGGTAACCTGAACTCCCATCTCTCAACGCGGACGACCCTCCTGGGCACGAAGCCGTCCGTCGCTGATATCTCTGCCTACGCGCTTCTGGCTCCGCTCGTGGAGAAGTGGACTCCTGAGGAGCGCACGGGGGAGAACGGCTACCACCACATTGTGAGACATATCGACTTTGTGCAGAACGGGCAGCTGTTCGGCCTGCGGATCCCCGAGGAGGAGAAGATCCGCATCAACCCCGACGAGGTTTTGTTCGTGCCGAAACCCGTCGAGAAGAAGAAGGAGAAGGCTGCTGCTGCGGCGCAGGGCGCACCCGGGGAGAAGCCGCTCGTCGTTGGACAGGGCAAGCCGGAGAAGGCTGAGGCGGCCAAGGGAGCCGAGCCTGCCGCTGAAGGGGCAGCGCCAGCCCAGAAGAAGGAGAAGAAGGAAAAGAAAGAGAAGAAGGAGAAGCAGCCCAAGCCTGCTCCTGCACCGGCTGCGCCGCCATCCCCATCCCTCATCGACCTGCGTGTCGGTCACATCCTTCGCGCGATTAACCACCCGAACGCGGATTCCCTCTACGTCTCTACCATCAACTGTGGCGATGCTCCCGGCACCGAGAACACCTCCGTGGACGAGGAGACTGGTCTTACAGTCCGCACCGTCTGCTCTGGTCTGAACGGCCTCGTCCCACTCGAG
Source organism: Thermoascus crustaceus (assembly GCF_041956765.1). Taxonomy (NCBI): domain Eukaryota; kingdom Fungi; phylum Ascomycota; class Eurotiomycetes; order Eurotiales; family Thermoascaceae; genus Thermoascus; species Thermoascus crustaceus. The sequence continues at coordinate 1,089,061 of NW_027192528.1, read as the reverse complement.
GAAATGCAGGGCCGCAAGATCGTCGCCGTCTGCAACCTCAAGCCCGTCACCATGCGCGGTATCAAGTCCTGTGCAATGGTGCTGGCTGCGTCTCCCCGCGTCGCCGAAGGCGAGGACTCGCACGCCGGTCCCGTCGAGCTGGTCAACCCGCCGGCGGACGCTAAGGCCGGTGAGCGCGTCTTCTTCGAGGGCTGGAGCGAGGGCGAGCCCGAGAAGGTGCTGAACCCGAAGAAGAAGATCTGGGAGACTTTCCAGCCCGGTTTTACCACCACGGATAACCTGGAAGTTGCGTTCGACAGCACGGCGGTCCCGGCCGTGGCTGGAGAGGCTAGCGCGGGTAAGCCTACCGTCGGAAAACTGGTTACGCAGTCTGGAGGTGTCTGCACAGTGAAGAGCTTGAAGGGTGCCACGGTCCGGTAATCCAGCGGAGAGGAAAAAGAAAGCATAAAATACCATCACGGGAAACGGGGCAAAATGGAATGAACCAAAATAGGACGAGTTGAAGTGGGTAAAAGAGAAAAGAAAAAGGATCAAGATGATGTATTGAAAGTAGGCCATCATTTTCCTCCATTCTCGACGGAACAAAATAGGCCTGCCTGCCTTTCTGTCACTCTGTCCAAGGGAATCGCCAACGACAGATGAAAGAGAGAGAAAAAAGAACAATCCCATAGATACCGACCTATCTATCCATCTACCTACCTAACCTATGTACTTCAATCATGTCATTATCACACCTCGTCTGTCTTACTTTTATTCCCATGAACAAACCAAGCATACAATACCGTAAATACATTAATTGAAACGAATCGAATGATATGATATGAAACAGAGGCTTCGATAATTTGTCATAAGAATGGTGCATTAGGTAGGTACCTGGTTAGGGCGGCACCTTTGTCCTTTACCAGGAAACTTAACTAACCAACTTAATATCACACCACAACTTTCAAGCCAGTTACAGAGCAAATGTACCTAGTATGTCATGCGTTGCAAATTGACCAAACTGCTCGTGGGCATCTGCTTATATTAGGTAAGCGAAAGCAGTGCAAGTCTCGACCTGGTCGGTATCCAGGATCCTACCTTAGGTGGGTAGTCCTTTGGCCCTGTAGGCGAGGGAAACGCCATGCCTAAATACTCCTCGGGTAGCGATCAGCCGTGAATCATTAGATCTTATTATTATTCTTCTTCTTCTTCTTCTCCCTCAGGGTATAAAATTTCTAAATACCTAGGTACTGAGGTAGGCTACCTAATATTTTGTTTGCTCGACCCATGGTTACCTCAGGCCTCTGGTCTAATTTCTGGAATTACATAGCCAAGGCATATCATAGGCAGAGATTGCCACATCCAACAATATTGTTGTTATTTAATTATAACAATTCAGGTCTACTTTACTATTATAAGTGAATTTAACTAACATGATCATCACTTCAGACATAATATTATATACTATACCCTCTTTAAGCTGCCTGAGCATATCAAGGAACTACCTAAAGGCTTGTCTATACTACACTATGAACCTAACCATACCATACCTATATACAATTAGCTCTGACAAGATCTCCTTTCTGCTTTTAAGTTGTCGATTCTGCGATGTCAAAGTGGAGTCCGAAGATGCAGGCTTTACAGCCTTGTTTCATTTCATTTCATTTCACGATTCGCCCGACGATTCATCTTCATAGTGAACGAGAAAACATCTCATTGCATCGCCTGACAGAGCGAGTCGAAAGCTATACCGTCAAGCAAATCTGGCGCAGCCAGTTCGGGTGCCACTGCCATTGCCAGTGCAGTTAGCCCCTCTATGACGAACTCACAGTTGAATTCATCGAATGCCGGTTCACCATCCAGTTTCCACGATATGTCAATGTTCATGTAGTTCTGGTACGGTTCTTTCTCATTGCCCAAGGCGGAACCTTGTGATATTTTGTCAGCTGTGTTTGTTTTCGAAGCTGGATGGGATGACGGCCATGGAAATAGACTTACTGACATGGTCCGGCGCTGAGCAGATTTTTCCTTTATATCCACACGCTGGCTGTATAGGCATCATCTGCCTTTTAACCGGGCCACTAGGGCAGCCTCCCTCCAGCGTATCCCGCGCATCGGGAACTCCATAGTCCACCACTTGCAGGATTTGGATGCTGCCCGCTCCCACGACGAGACAGCCGCAGCGAGCATGCGGTCCCGCTCCTTGGTGCTGTTGTAGGCACTGTCTGTGATGGTGTATTTCAAGTCCATTTGAGAGTTCACACCGTTGACGACGGTCGGGACCTTGTCAATGGTAGCAGGGGTGGTCGAGTCACACGCGCGGGCGTCGTCCGGGCAGAGGCCCGGAGCTTCTTGTACATGTGGAGATCCTTACTGCCATTGCTTTTGTCTGCATCACCGATGGGCACTGAGTTGTTCGACAGCCATACCGTAAATGTGGGCTTGGGCGTGGACGTCGTGCCCGTCGTAGAGGCCGTTGTGGTCTGTGTAGGTGCCGGACACTCTCGTTTGAGATGTGACCTGTTCGAGTCTGGACTCCTCTTGACTCGCCGGGGGGCATTGGCAAATTTTTTGTGGTAGTCGATAATGTCGCCTTAGCTTTTCTGACGTCTTCCTCGAGATCGGGTGCTCTCAAATAGAGGGACCGGACGATCGGTGTCGAGCACGTTCTCCGCGGCAGATCCGAGTCCTCCAATCTGCCCGTCGATGATTTTGTCGGCCTTCGACAACTCGTCCTCGCCCTTCTCGAGGCTGTCCATCCACTCCTGTATGTGCACTTTTTGACCTTTGCCCTTGTATGAAATCGGGAAGGCCATGGAGTCCAGCTTCCCATTTGGCTTCGGATCATCTTTCTCACCCGAGCAGAAATTGCTATCGATGCTGTCGGTTTCGGTTAGTGTTTTCTTTGCTTCCAAACATTGCGGGCACTCACGCAACGTTTTCCCCCTCATTCCTGTAACAGGCCAGGATCTTCACAATATCATAGAGGAATTTATCATTGAGACCGTGCGGAATCCCGGGTTTGATCAGCTCAAACATCTTGGCAAAATTCGTTCGCGGCATAATCGATGTCCGCATTTTGGGGCTTGTATCGGGTTGAACTTGTTCAGCTGACTTGGCGTAGGAGAGAACCAGTAAAAAGAATCCGAGGGCATCGTCTTTGACGCTGTCCTGATTGAAGTCCTTGAATCTTGGAAGAATTGCGGCCTCACCCAGACAAAGTTTTTTCTGGTGTAGCTGATACTAGTGGGTAGTAGAGTGTCTTCTTCGCCCTTCTTTGCCTTTCCTATGAGGTCGTTGATAGATTCCAGAGGCATGGGTGCGGTGAATTGGCGAGCCCAGGTGAATTTTTTGGGATTGCTTTGCCTTTTTGGCTTTGATACCAACCAGGGATTGCAGTTGCTGCCGTCAATGTTGACTTCACCTCTGCCATTCGGGGCGTTCTCATACGGATTCCAGGAAGCCTGCAAGAGAGCATGTCAGGGGGAGCTCTTGAAGCTCAGATGTGTGCCTTACCAAGTCAGCGGCCACTTCTTCCGCAGCTGCTGCTCTACCTGAGCCGATCTTGATTTTTTTTTGCCGTCCAGGGTATACTCGGCTTGCACATTCCCCGCAATATTGCTGGTGGTATCCACCGTAAGAATCCAATCATGGCCTTGTTTGTCGTTGACTGCCTAACCTTTGGTCTTGATGGTGTCCATTTCCACCTCGGGGGAGCAATTCTTGTTCTCATCCACCTTCCTACTGGTAAACTGAATGTTGTCAGTCTCAAACTCAACACCAAGACCGGGCGATTTGGGATCGGCGCATGAGTCATGACAGCAGCAATGACTCGAGAAGAGAGAAGCAAGAGATATGTGAGGTCCGTTGCGAGCTGCTTGGGGGGTAAAGATAAGAGATACATGATGAAAGCCACTGGGTAGAGCCGAGTGATTATCTTCAATGGACTTGCCGTGATGGCATTTCGTCTCGATGAGAGAAGTCATCCCATAAGTATTCTGTATTCAAGCAGATGTCCACCGAGTAAGACGGACAACCATCTTCATGGCCCCCATTTCCTAATTTACCAACAATTGGACCTTGCCAGCTGCATATCTGCCTTTGCAATGTCGGTGACAAACGGGGGCAGTACCCTGCCATCGTTTCTGTTCTGACAATAGTAACAATGGGCCGAGCTTTTGAGGTCCAGAAAGTCTTGCGATGACTTGAGGACAAATGGCTTTGCGGACTGTTGAAGCCATTGTTAGTGTTGTGATGGCACACAGGTTGATGATCAATGGCGGATGGGGCCAGCGCTTCCCAGAAGGCTGTGATAACGACTTCCAGGTATGGCTATGGCTAGTATGTGCTGTACAGCCTCACAAACTGATAGAGATAGTGACAGACAACATCTGGTGCCGAGGCGCTTGGTGATCTCCCAGCTGTGCTTGTTTGGCTGTGTCGTGGGGTAGCTGCAGACTAATGCATATCAATGTCTCCTCATCACTCCCAAATTCCCCGCGTTTCTATTCTTGATTCCTCCGCCCCCAAATCTGTTCATTCTACAGCCGGTGTCGCATTTGAAAACCGGTTCTCGCTTTGTTCGCTCCCCTCCTCTTCCTCCTTGTTCCTCTCTCCAGCACCGATGAGCCTGTTCCGTTCGTACCGCCATGGAATCTCGGTCGCAGCAACAACTCCGCCCTGGGACTGTTCTTTAGATGTCACTCCCGACGGAGCTTGTCACCCATGTTTTTTGTTGGCTGCCTACCTTCTCTGATGTCTTTAATTTTGCTGCCACTTGCCGTGACCAGCAGATCTGGACGGACAATGCGACCCTCATCTACAACCACGTTGCCCCCAGGTCCATCGAGTGCAGGCGCCATGCGCGCAACCTGCTCGCGGATCAGGGTGGTGCAGCCGCCGATTCTCCCATGTTGTCCGTCCGCGATGTTCGACGCCTGGTGCAAAACTCGCGCATTGAGGAAAAGTCCATCGCCCAGTTTAACAAAAACATCGTCTGCCATGTGAGGAGTAAGCTCCATCCATATTCCATGTCTTGATGTTTTAAGAAAATATATGTCTCATGTGTGAGCAGCCGGATTTCGGGCTAATAAATACTATGGAATGGAAGACCACCCGCCATGCATGACGCCGACAGAGCGACTTCGCTTTATCCGTTCCTACTATCAATTCTGGGGCCTAATGATCCTCGATCCGGATACAAGACGACAGAGGCTCGACAATATGCTCCTGAAGCATCTATATGAGGTGCATGAAATGACTTTCCCTGAGGATTTTACTTGGAGATGAGACAATTCCCCCTGCGGCCCAAGATGAGCGCGACTATCGCGAGCTGTTTGTGCAGACCTGGCAACAAGACGAGCGTACGTATAAGCGAATCCACAAAAGAGAGGCCTACTATCGCAGCAACCATAGCATCGACGATGGCTTTTCCCAGTTCTTTGTCCTGTTCGACCATGTTCGGGAGGAGTTGAAGGATGTGGTGTGCGGCAATCTCGCTGGTGCTCCCAGACCAAATCCTGTTCCTGAAGAAGCCGCCTGGGAGGATACTTCAGATGAGGATGAATAGGTTTAAATTTTTTTTCCTTGAAGAAGAAAAGTGCATTGGCACAATGGATAGAGCTGCGAAATTAGATCAATTTGAACAATGTACCTACCTTATCTAGTGAATTCAGCAACATAGTGATGCACAGAGAGCAGGACTACTGACCAGCTATGAGCAAGTTTTTATATACCAGGTAGGTTATATGTATATATATATATATATATATATATATATGCAGTGTGTGTTGTATCCATATTTCATGTGGCAAATTGCTCCAGATCCTTTGCATCCAGTCAACCCACACAATAAACCCATTATTTCTCCATTCCCTTTTCCCCTAGGATATGAAATCTCTAGATAGGCCATTTTCGTTCAGTCATGAAAAGGTCCCTGGTCTCTTTTTTTGGAGAGTCGCCAAGGCATGAGTGGAGATCGCCACATCCGGAAAAAAACTTTTAATACAGATTTCGGACATTTCTTTTCCACGAAGAAATGCGCCAACGGAATGCTGATTCGATCTTGTCTTTATTGGCATCTGCGAGAGTAATAGAATGTCACCGAAGCGAAGTTTCTTCAGATTTTATATGACTATTAGACACGCAGCTTCAACCAACGAGCCGGGCTAGCTCAATCGGTAGAGCGTGAGACTCTTACAGCCCGATCACTGGAAAACAGTGACCAAGCGGAATCTCAAGGTTGCGGGTTCGACCCCCGCGTTCGGCTTTTGCCATTTTTCATCTTTTTCGCCCTCTTTTTTTCTTCCATCGTCATGATAATGCCTACCTTACATATAGGCACATACCCACGTCTCCTCCAGACCTTCATGAATACACCTCCGGCCGCATCTCCGCCCCAACGAACCCCCATCCCATCCCATCACCGGGGAAGCTCTCCTCGTCACCCTGGGCCACGAGTTCAGCGGGACGGTCGAAGAGGCAGGCGCGGGAAGTGACGCGGGTCAAAGTCGGGAATCGGGTCGTGGCCAAGCCGAATCTGTATGATGGGATGTGTCCGGGTTGCCATAGGGGCATGTTCAATTGCTGTCGGAGTCTGGATTTTATTGGGTTTAGTGGTGAGATTTATCCATGTTTCCTCATTCTTTCCCTTTTTATACCTGAATTAGGACTGGTAGGTCAGTATGTACGTAGCATGGATGAGTATGTATGACTTAGTTTCAGTGCTCTCTTTCTGAATGCAATATGTTCCATTTGATTTGAATGCGGTTGCATAATAAGAAGGTGAAAACGACTCATTCAACCCTATCGTTGTAGAACCCTCCAAGTCAGTATATACTAGGCTATGGATTAGTACAGGGAATAATATAGAGCCAATAGGCTCTGTAGGTCCCTGAACTCAGCAGAGCGGGTGTGGGGGCAGAGGAAAAGAAAGCAATACTCCAGGGCCAGGGAAGAATAGCTCAACCCTGGAGGGGAAAAGTGTCAAGTGTTAGAAATACACGGCTCGATTTAAGATCCGACACAATAGGGCTCAGGATCTGTAGTCACATTCCGGATGGCGGTGGCTTTTGATGGACAGAGAACACTAGCTGGGTTCCCAGATCAGTGCACTAGGATAAAGGAAGCAGTGTCCTTTATTGCTGGCGCTTTGAATGAATGGACTTGAGACGCCGTAAGCAGGTAGTGCGGAGGCTTCGTGACACCAGGAAAGAGGAAGTATAGATTAAGTGTATTTCGCTTGTCAATTTCTTGTCATTTTCTCTCTTTTCTGAAAACAATATCTTGAACATTGCCAGGACGAGGAATAATGTCAGAGAATTTCATTTCCCTTAGTTGAAACTGCATGTATGTGTACTTTGCACTGTATATCCATTGTTACCTATTACGGGGTACAGGCGCAAGCGTGCAAGGACAGGGCAGTGAGACGCCACGTGTCTGGGTCCGGCTCAAGCCCGCTGGCCCAGTGGTTCCGGTATAGTGATTATTTTTATCATATCGTGCATAGAACAGACATGGATAGCGGAGCCCGTGGCTTGCTGACCTACATATCGCGGTACTGCGTAGACATTCTTCATGAGCGTCGAGTTCTTGGCTGTTTACGATCCCGTCTGTCGGGATTTCGGCAATGATGCTGCATGTGTTGTTTTTCTTTCCTCATTTTCTTGGTCTTTGGTGACACCGGCGCCATGTTGGTGGTAGTATCTGCTGCCCAGAGGGGTCAAAGCTCCCGGTAAGAGTAAAAATAATGAGTTGTCTCCGTTCATCCCACTACAAGGTTACTTGGGTAGTTTAGTCCATGCGGTATTTATAATTCACCAGCCAGCCGGTTGTGCTTCCATGTGAAATGTTTCATCGGGGGCGAAATTCTATTACCAGCTCAGTGCAGCTGAGAGATCATCAGCCCCGGAGATGGAGACGGCTTAGGCGATATGAGCTGTCGTAAATTTTCCTTGGCCAAAGGTTCGACGGTGCTTCAAAGACTGGAGGTTCGTCTCTAAGTGTTCGATTAGCTCAGATCCAACAAAGCCTTTTGGGGCTCAGATCACGACGATCGCTCTCTTGGTTTCTATTCCAATACGTCGAGTGGAGCAGGCCCTCAGCCAGATTGGCTGTTTGCATCCGGGGGCTGGACCCTACGGCCTACGCCCCGATCTACTTCCCGCGTCTTGATCATTGATCTACTTTTGTCTAGGCCGCACTGTCTCAGGCCGTCAAGCTGGGAGATCTTTTGGTGTCGGATCCTCCGCTTACTTGGTGTAGTCCTACACATCTGTGTCCCTTTCTTTTATTTTGTTCGCCAAGCATGCGCTTGTAATACGCTCTTTATTCTTCCTGCCCTCGAGATGGCTACCCCGCTCATTGGAACAGTGATTATCACCGGAGGAAATGGAGCCCTGGGATCTGAAGTAGCAGTCGCAATTGCGAAGACGCAGCCTTTCGTACACTTGCTCCTTCTCGCACGGGATTTACACGCGGATGGCGTCGAGAATGTCTCCGAAAGGATACGGCTGGTCGGACCACGGTCTTTCGAAATAGCAAAAGTTGACCTCACCAATTTCAATTCGGTGATTACGTTCGCTCTGAATACGGTGGAGAGGGTCAGGCGAAAGGATATCCCACCCGTTATTGTCCTTATCAATTCCGCCGCCGTATCGTCGTACATATCAGATGCCCCGACGCAAAACGGTTACGACCCCGTTTATCAGACGAATTGTCTATCTCCGTTCTTGCTGACGGTCAGCTTGCTTGAGGCATTTCGGGCAGGCGATGGGTCATTGAATGGTGGGGCTCGAGTGATAAATGTTGGGTGCTCATCGATATCCCATGGCAGGTTGGACTATTTCGACAAGAAGATGATTAGCGAAAGAGATAAGCCAGGCACCCCGTTAGGCGCGAAGGAGGGAAAAATTAGGTTCGGCAGCAGTAAACTGCTGATGAGCGCCGCAATGTATGCGTTGCGGCGGAGTCTGGTAGTGGTAAGTTGAAACAAATTGGGCTCACATCGCACCGCGAGGGCTGACCGACTTGCTTTCTTCCCAGAAGGGGAACATTTCGCTGAGCATCTTTACACTCGACCCTGGAGAATTAGCTGGTGAGAGTCACCTGTCAACCACCACCCCGGTGTCGGTGAAAATTGCACGTCAGACGCGGTCAGGTCTCCGTCCGTTTTTGCGACTATTTTCCAAGAGTGCTGTCAACACGACAAACGTGCCGGCGAAGGTGATTGCGAGAATCGCATTCCAAAGGCACACAGTAGAGACCTGGGGAATAGAGCGGTACTATATCCTGGATAATGAGTATGAAGCCAAATCCGTCATCGAGGTACTTCGAGACGGGCCGCAGACGGAGAAGCTGCTAAGAAAGATAATGAGACAGGTGGAGATGGGGATGGGAGCGAAGACGTTGAAAGTGCCCCCCGAGAAGCATGGGCGCCACATCCACATCGTTTGAGTCGTCCCTTGCACGATGTTTTGCATGGGCGGTGGTAGCATCGGTAGCATCGGTTCTGGGGCTGGCGTAGACGGAGTCTTTTCAGATAGGGCCATTGGGATTGAAGCAATACAGGACCAAGACTGCATCCAGGCGCATAAAGGACGGGAATGTCCTCTTTCCAGAATTATCGGCTCCCTGCGTAGAGATAAGAACTCGTGGTGTTCCGGATGATGCAAGATGAAGTATCCAGCGATCCTGCTGCAAGCGGGCTGGGGAGCCGGATCCGGGCGGGAACATCGATGATGCGGGCGTCGTCCGTATGGGGTCCAGCGACCTGAATGTTCCGGACCACCAAAAAGGTCTGGCCTGAGGCCACAGGCGTCACTCGCCTTCCCGCGACCCTGCCCCATATTAATTGCCCCTTCTTCACTTCATCTTGCCGCTACTCGATACTAATTTCTCCACCTCCTGCGATTATTTCCTATTTTTTCCCCTCATTGTCCTTTTCGCGATCCGCGGGCGCTTGCGCGTTTACCAGTGGGGATCGGGCTGTCAGGGGCGAGCCCGTGGCCTCTTCTCCAAGCAGGCACCCTGAGACGGAGATTGCGAGACATCCACTGAATCCCTTGCGACACATGCTGTTGGTCCTGGAGATATGAACAGGCACAAGGCCTTCGCAAATGGCTATACCGCCTACCCTCATGGGGAGAGCGGTACCTTCTCCATATCTCCTCACAGGTAAGTAGTTTTACATTTCCATTGAAAGACAACTCAGACACTGTATCTCCCGTTCTGACATACCATAATACTGGGACAGATTCCAACCGCGCTCACAGCCTGCGCTGAGACGGCGAAAACAACTGATACAGCGACTATGTCTCCTCGGCGGAATTTCCGTTCTCTGTCTGTTTCTCATATTTCCCTCCTGGCGAGCCGCGATTCTTCCCACTTTGTCCTTAGGTCTTCTCTCGTCCACCGAAGACTTTCAACTCGAAACAGTTCGCTATTATGATCTATCCAATGTGCAAGGCACGGCTAGGGGCTGGGAGCGCGAGGAGCGAGTGCTTATGTGTACGCCATTGCGAGATGCAGCCGCCCACCTGCCCATGTTCTTCTCACACCTTCGTAACTTCACGTACCCTCATAACCTAATAGACCTGGCGTTCTTGGTTTCGGACTCGAAAGACGGCACCTTGGAACTGCTGTCCAGCATGCTTGAAGAACTCCAGAATGACCCGGATCCTAAGATGCAATTTGGCGAGATCTCGGTCATTGAAAAGGATTTCGGACAGAAAGTGAACCAGGATGTGGAGAGTCGACACGGGTTTGCTGCTCAGGCCGGGCGAAGGAAGCTAATGGCTCAGGCGCGGAATTGGCTTCTGAGCGCAACCTTGCGTCCGACGCACAGTTGGGTCTACTGGAGAGACGCAGATGTCGAGACTGCGCCTTTTACTATTTTGGAGGACCTCATGAGGCACAACAAGGACGTCATCGTACCAAGTGAGTTAGTCCTACTGGATACCCCCGATTCCAGAGCTAATGAGTCGCTCTCTTTTCTTTAGACGTTTGGCGACCACTTCCCGATTGGCTAGGAGGAGAACAACCGTATGATTTAAACTCGTGGCAGGAATCAGAAACTGCTCTGGCACTCGCAGATACCCTCGATGAAGATGCTGTGATCGTTGAAGGCTATGCTGAATATGCGACATGGCGACCACATCTTGCATACCTTCGTGATCCATACGGTGATCCTGATATGGAAATGGAGATCGACGGTGTCGGAGGGGTCAGTATTCTGGCCAAGGCAAGGGTTTTCCGATCAGGTGTCCACTTCCCTGCTTTCAGCTTTGAGAAACACGCTGAAACGGAAGCGTTTGGCAAGGTAAGGACTCTGGGTCCCGCTATTGCTTTTCTTTACGGCTTTAGCTGATGCATGAATTCAGATGGCGAAGCGTATGAAATTCTCCGTTGTCGGTCTTCCACACTACACTATCTGGCATCTTTACGAGCCTAGTGTTGATGACATCCGACATATGGAGGAAATGGAGCAGGAGCGGAAGGCGCGTGAGCAGGAAGAGAAGGAAAAAGCTGAACGGCAGAGGAGAATCAAGGAGGAATTTGAGGATCCCACAGCGGAATGGGAAAAGGATGGCGCAGCCGTCCAGAATCTGATCCAACAGGAGAAGAACAAGGCATTGAAGGAGGAAGAACAGAAGGGTTCTGAAGAAGGACCTGCTGCAAAACCAGAGAAGGTCCCACCAGAGGAGAAAAATGACGAAGAAATAAAGCGATGAAGTTCAGGCTTTAGACATTTCTGTGAGTCTTTTTCCTTCTGAATTCTCATGCTACGAATAGTCACGATCGGCTCTCTTAAGTTTCCAGCTGGGCTGGACTTGAATAGATGTTTGTTTTAGTCGTAATACATTTACTAATCCGATATTAGTCAACTTCCAAGTGGTCTTTTCTTACTCATTCTATTCTATCTATGATTTTAAATAAACCAAGGGTGAGGGTGGGGGGGCTGTTGTGTGAATCGGGCCTTGTTGGTAGCTCGACGGGGCTTGTTTGATACCATGACTTATTACCTTTTCAGATCTTCCTTCCCTGTTATTTTCGACGAGGATGCTCTACCTTTATTGTATTCCATTTTGCTGTATTTTGTGAGCGGACTTTTCTGAAACTCAGACTATAGGAGGATCGCGAACATTGGGAGCCAGGTTTCATGTGCGGTACAAGGACCGCGTCCGACCGACGATCGTTCGAGAGGAACAGCTGAAGTATTGAGGTGCTGATGCTCTATCGAGAAACTGCTATTCTTTTTCATTCTCCGGTTTCCAATTGCAACAGAGAGGCCCGGGCTTTTCTCACGCTCTATCTCTTTTTAATGTGCGCATGTTTGACTGCATTTTACCTGGACATCACTCACAAGCAGCTTGACAATGCTACAGTGATTCCAGTCTTTTAATGCTTTTTTGTCATAACATTTGGCGTTACGTTTCACTTTAGCGGTTGTCCCTTTCCTTCTGACACGATTTCCTTATCTATACTTCTGCATGATTGTATTCGCATCATATTACTCGCGGGGGTTGGCATTCTGTTATTAAGGGATAGATATAACGGCATCACTGATGCTTAGAAATGTTATGTGTTGATTTGTGCTTGCATTAGTAGTCCTTGACGACGTCTTCCCATATTAGCCTCGACATGGGTAATTGGAACTAGTTTGTTTCTAGTCGCAAAATGCAACCCACCTTTAATGTAATTCGAGTGGACTTCCACAATGGAGAAAAAAAAGTTCAAGTCTAGGATGGTAGAAGATAATCGGTGAGCTGCAGGAGTCTGCAGTACTCGGTGTACGGAGTACTTTCTAAAGGCTCCGCGGAAGAAGCAGTGGTCCGTGTGGTTGACGATTCAATCCGCCTATGAATTACCCCCCATCAATCCCTCATTTATTTTCCCTCTTTGACATGCGCCTCCAAATGAGCACTTCGTCCAAGCAAATTCTTCAATTGAGTCTTCTACTAGCAAGCTTTTGAGAGAACCTGGACTGGGCGAGATGTCCACACAAACTGCGCGAAGCATCCGCTTCACGCACGCGTCCCCGCAGCAGGGATTCAGACTGCTGGAGCTTCCGCCGGAGTTGCTTGAATTACTTTCGTCAGAGAACGCGCCTACGTACGTTTCTCCCTCTCTTTTTTTCTCTCTACGGCACTATATCTATCGGGATCTATACTTCTTACCATGCGTCTGGCCTTCTATGGTTGCTGGAGGAACGCGTAGGGTTTCTGGATCCACGCGCATTTTCGTGTCATTTTTCACGAGAATATACTGTTCAATGGCTAATTTTCTATGTCTCGTAGGCTCCAGCTGAAGTCGCCATCTCCAGAACTTGCTCAAGTTACCGCGGAGCCTGGTTCCCGCGAGTATGTCAACCTCTGCACACGGACGAAGACATTCCGACTACGACAGGTCCAATCCTCGAATTCAATACATATCATCAGACCGAGTCAAGTAGGGACATTGGGGGATAATAATGGCGCAGATGAAGGAATGCAGAGCGGGCTGGATCTCGCGGAGACGGTGACAACGATTGCGAAATGCGGATCGACTCTGGAATTGCACACGCCCCAGGAAGGGTTCTCAGCGTTGCCATTTTTGGAAAAGAGTCTGAGGCTCTATGATAGGTTGAGCACCGATGGAGACGTGGAGATGAAAAATCTCAGCGCGGATATGACGCCCTCAGAGGCGAAGAAGCTGAAGGAACTGGTTTTTGCCGATGTGCCCGTGTCCACGGGGCAATGCGAGAGCGATTGGAGGGATATGTGCGCATTTGTGCATGGAGATATCAATAGTGATCAGGCGGTATGCTGGCGGCCGTCTGCGAGGGTGAAGCTCGAGGTGTGGAAGAGGATGCTGGAGGGATCGGTGCTGCAAGGCATTGATCTGGAGAAACAGTTTCTGGTCAAGGATCTGTGGAAGGCTGTTCTTGACGACGATGGTGAAGAGCCTTTTCCCTGGGTACTGTTTGAGGCGGTAGTTAGAAGGCTGCTCGAGCCTTCTGAACAGAATCAGCTGCAATCGCCTGATTCAGAAATAAAATGTGAGTCCGCCCGGGTTGGATATCTACCTAATTTATGAACCAGGCTCTTGAGGGTATTTCGGTATCATCTGCTGATCACATACGGGCGAATCTAGGGGCAAACATTGACAGGACCGTCTGCACTCGATGGGTTGGCGAGACATACCTTGAGGCTACTGCACCGACGACGGATTCGGCCATCGCACGAACCACTTTTATAAACACGTGGAAAGATTACTTGCCTGAATCCTGGAGGAACGAGGCATCAGTGTCTCAGCTGACGGTTCGTTTACCCTTATTTACGATCTTGCCTTCCAGCCTTGCCCATATACTGGATATTTTTTACCCAGCCACACTATCGTTTAGCAGTTTTGTACAGCCTTGCTGATTGATTGTGCAGGATGGCTCTTACAAGCACCCTGACCCAGCGACAATATGCTTTGTGAGCGGTGTTGAGCGACAGAAAATTAAGAACAATGTCTTAAATAAGACAGGTGCTACTGCGGTTAAGAACCCGAGGAACTGGCATGAGAGATTCAGAAACCAAAAGCGATCATGACATTATTTATACGATACCTGAGCTGAACCTTAGCCTCTTTTGGGCTTCTGGCTGCTACCTAACCTGGATGTTTATATCTCTATTCGTCTAGAGATCTTAGGATCTGTCGAACGCCAAACCTGACAAGGAGAACCCAACAGAAACGAAAGCCATGTCCGAGCCGTCGACGCTCAGCACCAGCTGTATTTCTCGTTCCAGCACCATTCAACATCATTGCCCAAACCCTGCTCAGCGCCGTACCATTTCAGACTTGCGATGCTGCTCTTTTCCCTGTGCACGACCTTTGCGCTTGGGTCCAGAATCGTGGCTGCTTTCTGCATCAGGGGCGTTGGATTCCAAAACTCGACCCGGGCCAACTTCCACTCGTGGGCTTCGAGCTGAGCACGACGCATCACTGCAGTCATGGCCTCCACCGTTGCCTGCTCCTCTTCCGGCGTTTGGGGCTCGTCATACATCCATCGCAGTATGTAGAGCGTGTAGTCCTTGGGGGTCTCTCCGAAAACCCTGGTCCAGGCACAATACACGTTCCGGTCATCGACGCCAGCACCCTTAACTGCAGGAGGCATTTTGCTGGCCAGGAGATGTTCTGCATAGAACTCTTCACGAGCCCAGTGCCAAACAAAGTGATCATAATCCGGCGATACTGCGACCTTGGCCCCTGGCGATTTTTCGGAAGCCACTCGCAAAAGCTCACGTTGTTTATTGATCACTTCATCGCTGCACATGGCCTTGTTGACATCTTCTGAAGCCAATGCTCTTGCTAAAGGTATGTTGCCGTCTGGAATGCCTTTGCAATGTTCCTCGTTCGTGATGGGTGGGATGGAAATGTGCGAGGACTGGAATGGAACCCAGCCATACTGCGCGTAGAATCTCTTGCCGATGTCCGAGAACAATACAGAGAACACCAATCTTTTTCTGCGTTCGTTTTCTAATTGCCAGGTCTCAAGCTTCTTGCTCAGTTCCTGGATCATCCTACTTGCGTATCCCTTCTTCCTGAACTCCGGCCTGCAGAAGACACTCCCGACTGCATGGGTCAGGATGTCCTCAACGTTCCCGTTGTAAGCAAGAAAGGCATTCTTCCGGTAGGACTCGCAGGAACTGAGAATGGTCCTGCGCCCTTCTGGCTGTCGACGGTTCACCAGCACCCAACATGTCAGACCACCGTTTCTGGTCAGCTTCTGGTCGAGAAGGTGATTCTCTCGGGCAATGTATTTCTGAACGTCCAGCGGACCCTTCCACGCGAGGCTATTCAACCGTATGGCTTCGATGCGTTCCTCGGGCGTCGCAGGGGTCAGGATGAGGTTTGGAGAGTCAGCAGGAGGCAGTTCAACGTCGGCCACGGCAACCATAGTGGCTACAGGAGGATGGTCTATCAGGCACCAAAGGATATTCGAGGTATAGATATGTACATAGAGCGAAAAAGCACTTGTATTGAAGTAAGAGAGATACTATTCTGTGAACAGAAGCAAAGGAAAGCTCTGGCAGGCAAAATAAATACTATGTAATCCGGGGTTGATAACGCCTCGTAAGGCGACCAGACGATCCGTGGATCGTTGCGCATAAGCTATGACGCCTCTCCCATCGAGTGCATCCCCTACGATGTTTCTGTTTGTCACAGATGCCGATGGCAAGCGAAACCAAGCGCGGGCAGGGGCCGCAGAAGCTGACCGCCAGACGGTTGGACTTACCTTAAGAAACACGGGGTATGCGGAGCGGGGCTTGAAGGGCGCAACGGGTCGGAAAACCGCCGGCGAGCTCATAGGCACAAGCCCAGACGTCTGACGTATGCCCTGTACGACGTCTGACAGTCTGTACACGGTTCGAGTCAGGTGGCTGCAGGGAAGGAAAAGCGGAGAGGCGGGGGCGAGAGTTAGGGCACAGGGCTTCGGGAGGTCACATGCTGCCGTCATGTACAACAATCAAATGATACGGAGCACGAGAGAACCAAGACGCTGAGGGGTGCCAAGTCATGTGATGGTGGTCATTGTAGCCTCAACCATTCTAATTTCAACGTCATGTATGTGTACGACAAAGTCTGGATCATGATGACTTCCTGATGATGACTCCGGCAAAGATGTTGGGGCAATGGATATGAATGTCTTCTGTGTGCCCTTTTGTCGGAGATGATCCATGCTCATGTGCTGTCTCGAGTGAATCGTCCATCCTTCCACCCGGATACAGTACAGCCGCAGGTTACCTACCTACCTACCTAATCCAGGCACCCAGGACAGGAACTGCACCGCAGTCTCTCACCTCCACGAAAGAACCGGGCGCCAGGTTGACTTATACGGTGTCTGAAAGTGACGAGAATTACCCACGGAACCCTGTGGCATGTTGGAAGCGAAGCAGAGCCTCATCTCGTTATTAGCAAGGCTGAATACCTCTAACGAGATAGAAGATGATGGCCGGGTTTATTCAAGTAATATCTTAGCTGATCGGTCCGCTGAGCCGCAAAGTTTCAATAACCAGGTTGGTCACCTCCATGTTCATTGGACTATTGACTCGGTTGTTCTGTTTGTATGTTGCTCTAAGCCTTTATACTCCTTCCAAATGTTGCTTTGTCACCGTTGGTCTTGCTTTTAGTAGAACCTTTCCCCCCTAATGACCCCCTCCTAATGACCCCCAATTCACCATGGGCAACACGTATCTCAATCGAGCCAGCATTCGTCGTGTTAATGTTTTTACCCTCGGGCGTCTGTCTAGCATATTCCTCATTTCCATCTCGAAAATCGCTCATCCATCCTTCTTTCATCTCTATCATAGAGATTGTTAGATATCGATGAATCTATCATTAAAACCTTCCTCCCACTATACCTCCTATACTGCTCCGTCTACCGCCGCTCCTCACATATACTTCAATTCTTTGAACGCTGACGAAGGCGATCAAGAATCGTCTCGGCCGGTCTTCGAAACATCCAGCTCCGGTCAAAATGGCCCAGGTTCCCAAAGGTGTCGAGGTCATCGATATCTCCAGCGATGGAGAATCGGTTGCCACTTTCCGAGATGGCTCCGACCTCAACTTCCAACACAATGAGCTGTTCGGGCTGTTTGACAATCGGAAAGACAGCGAGAACAACATTTTGAGGGAATTATTTCCTGAGATTGGGCGTTCCGCAAGCCCTGGTCCGACACGGAAAAAGAGAAGAGCGGTTAATCCCTTCCGTTGGCCAGATATAGCGGATTCTCCCGTCGAATCCATCGACCTGTCGAACGACGACTTCTCTCCTGCATCTTCCTATACCTCCAATACTTCTATCACTCCATCTGATATCCCCAAACCCGAGATGAGCAGCGAGGACGCCTGCCTGGCTAGGATCCTGGAGCTCTTCCCAGATATTAGCCACCAGCACGTCAGAGAGCTATACAACCATCATAAGAATGACGATCTCACCCCAGGGCGGGCGGAGTCAAGGACCATCGAAAATATAATCGAAGACATTCTGCAGAATCCTCCCTATCCAAAGCAGAGAGATGCCAAGAGGAAGAGAACGCCTGAGTCTGATGACGAAACCCAGTGGAAAGCTGATGCAGATGAGCCGTGGTACTTTCACAGAGCGTAAGTCGGCCTCAATCTTGCTCTTCTTTTATATTATATACTCCGGTACAGACAAAGGAATCTTTATTTACTAAGTCCTTTCAGTGGCAAGATCCTGAGACGTGAATTCCCCCTTGTTCCCGCGCAGTATATCCGACAGGTGATGGAAGAAAAGAAAACACTATTTTCTACTTATATGACTCTTTCTGCCTCTGAAAAAACCTTTAATAACGGTTCCAATGGGCCCTACGAGCGGCTTAAAAAGGCGAGGCGAGCCAAAGGCAACAGGCCCTTGTCTATGGAGGATATTTTGCCAGTACAGCAATCCTTAGAACGAGAACTCGATGCCGCGAAAAAGAAGGCAGCCAAAGAAGCTGGTATGTTGTATGGCTATATATATTAGAGTTCTCTGCGCTAACTGTTGCCTTCAGACTCTATCAGACGTCAAAAGGAGCTGGAAGACGCCGAGAGATTGAATGAAGAGGAGCATACGAGGACGGGAGCTCTCGTAGAGTGCCAATGCTGCTTCACCGATGCCCCCGCAAACCGGGCAATACCTTGTGATGGAGCAAATGCCCACTTCTTCTGCTTCAGCTGCATCAAAAACGGTGCGGAAGCACAGATTGGAATCATGAAGTACGAGATGAAGTGCTTCGACGTCAGCGGCTGCAGTGCCGGGTTCAACCGCTCTCGGTTGAGTGAAGCCGTTGGGCCATCAGTGATGGCGAAGCTCGAGTCTTTACAGCAACAGGACGAAATTGCAAAAGCGGGCATTGAGGGTCTTGAGGACTGTCCGTTTTGCGAATTCAAGGCAATCTGCCCACCGGTAGCGGAGGATCGTGAATTCCGCTGCCGTAACCCTGAGTGCGAAAGAGTGAGCTGTCGCCTGTGCCAGGATGAGACTCACGTCCCGAAGACGTGTGAAGAGGCCAAGAAGGAAAGGGGGATCCCAGAACGGCACCTCGTTGAAGAGGCCATGAGTGAAGCCCTCATCCGCACCTGTCCTAGGTGCAAGGTTAAGATCGTCAAGGAGATGGGGTGCAACAAGATGACCTGCATCCAGTGCAGATGTATCATGTGCTACATATGCAAGAAAGACATCACGAGGGAGGGCTATAACCATTTTGGAACTGGTCCGGGGGCATGCCAGGTTCATGACAACTCTGGAAGCAATCGCCATCAGGACGAAGTCGAGCGAGCCGAGCGGGCCGCGATTGAAAAGATCCGGGCGGAAAACCCCAATTTGGGGCAAGATGAACTCCGTGTAAATCGTCCGGAAGACAAGAAGGACAAGAAAGCGGCTCGGCACAACAATCGTAACCGTATGGGCACATACGCACCGCCAGGCGCCATGGCTGCTCATGGTCTCAACCGCATGTTCCTCCTGAACGACATGGAGCCTTATCCACAGCCAGTGCCAGCGGGACCGGCAAACTACGCTCCCATACTTCCCGGGAACCCAATGCCGCAGTTTGCAGGTCCAGTTGCAGGCGTTCCTAACCCGAACATGGGGATCGCACCGCAACTGCTGGAGCATAGGCCCATGCATTTTGAGGCAGCTGATCCTTACCGTCAGCTTCAATTTGACCTCCTTCAACCATACCCTCCAGTTCCTTTCGCAGGACCCCCATTTCCAGTAGGATATGGCCCAGATATGATTAACCCTGCCATGATTGGGATGTTCAACCAACCGGCTCCTGCTGCCCCTCGTCCTCCTGCTGCTGCTCCTCAACGCCCCCGCGGTCAGGTAGGGGCGAGGAATGCTGCCGCACTCCGTGCTGCCGCTAATCCTAATGCTGCTCCTCCTCCTCCTCATCAACACGTCCACGTTCATTTACCTGATAGGAACGCAGCTACTAATCCTGCTGCTGCACGTCCTGGTGCTCCTGCTCCTCATCAACGCCTCCGACTTGATTTACCTGGTGGCACTGCTGCTACTGACCCTACTGCTCGTATACAACGTCTCTATGCTTCAGCTCCGCTCCCCCCCAACCAACGCTGTTCCTAGTCAGCGTTTTGGAAATTTCATCAACCCGAGGCATCGTCGCTGAGGTCGACAGTATGACAAAATACTAATTTTGGCTTATTATTTCAACATGACGGTTTCCGCTTCTGGATTTTCTGTGACTGCAGAAGGCCTGCTATCTCGCAGTCAGTGGACATCAATTTCAAATCTCTTTAACAGTTGACCGCGTACACTCGGGTAGCTCTTGCTCTCTTGATTAACTGAGTCCCGGCATCACCCACTCTTACCTAGATATTGTTCCGCGGTCCAATCTTCTTTTATTTTCGGCTGTGCATTTCATAGCGACACGAACGGGACGCATATCGACTTTCTTACGATACCCGAAGTGAACACGTCTGTTTTTTGACCACTTGTTACAATGGATACCCTCTGGCTTTTCTTCACTGCTCATATTTACATTGCATCGCGTCTGGAACAGCAACCGCAGAACCTCTATTTTCTTACTGTCTTCAGTGAAGATTACAGATGGATACCCCCTTTTTCCTTTTTCCCTGCTCTTGCCTTGTTTCTCTTCTCCGGTTTTGATGTCTACTTTCCTCTTCTTGAATTTGCAGATCATTACGGATCATCACCAGATTGGCCGGCCAGTCCACAAGATTGAATTAACCATACGCGAGTCTCGATTTGATTTCGACATGGCATTTATCCGCTCTAACGAGACTGTCAATGTGACTGCAGTTGATCTGTTTATGTTTGACTTCACTATGTTTTCTCTCTTACTTTTTTTTCTCCTTTTGTCTTTCATTTTTCTCTTTTCTGGACGAGAATGAGATACCAGAATCATGAAGATAGAAATCAGCGTCAACCTAGATTGGAAGAGATAGCGATAATGAATGAAAGTTGAAATTTGAAACAGATCGGTATAAGAAGACTTGTTTGACTCATCTTTGGTCTTTCCTTTTTATCTAATTCTTTTTTATCTAAGACACTTTGCTCGCCATATCTATAGATCCTTTTGTGCAGTCCTTCATGTCATGCCGTATGTGACTGACACTGACTGCATACTCCTCTCAGACAGCTGTGCTAAGTATACCCACCCACCTACCTTCTTACCTGTTCATGTATGTATGTATGTATAGATCATGCAAGTTCTGTTTACCTGTTTCCAAATCAATCCAACTTACCTAGGTAGGTATCTATGGATGCCATCCATACTACCGGGTACGGCAGTAGGTTCCTTATATCCAGCACAAACACTGTACCATGGAACTCCTCCCGTCCCCACGGGTACAACCGCTCAAGTCGGGCCCGGGAGGTTACATACGTACCTTCTTAGGAAGGTAACCGTACCTTCCACTCTAGGTACCGTCCTCAACTCCACTGAGTCGAGGCTTTGTCTAGGTAACTGGAACTTCCGAGACTAGATATTAACCTAGTCTATCTCATCTCAAGTGGAAAGAAGAAAAGATCGCGGGGAGTAACGCATCACTCCACTTGCTGACATCCATGACAGTTTATACTATACGTCACAAGACCCAGTTCCTCCTCATACCCAGTCCAGAAAGAAAGTGTGCCCGGGTGCATATGTTTTAATACTTTCTCGCAATCAGTGTTGTCACATCAGATCACATCACATTACAAGTAATGATAACGAGTCGATCTCTCACCTAACTAACCTAACCTAACCTGATGTATGTATGATCAGCTATGTTCTACACAGTCCAGTCCAGTTCAGTACATACATACAAATTACACACATACACCAACTACACTACCTACTAAGGTATACTTTTTTTCTTTTTTTTATTTTCTGAACCAATAGACCTAGCTGGACCTGACACCTCACTGAGTTCCAAAAAGGCAGGTACATACATAATCATCGTCGTACCTCCACATTACCCTTTAACCTACGGGAAAAAAAAACACATCTGCTGCAAGCAGAGAAAGGGGAAAAAAGAAGAACATAGAGAAGGAGAAGAAAGGAGGTAGAAAGTAAATGAAGAACAGACGGAAAGGACAGAGCACATATAATAACCCCAAAAAGAACAAGGTCAGCAGTAGCAGTAGCAGTAATATCCGAACCTCAAGTTCTCTTAATAGGAAAAAAAAGCGTCTCACATTCACATAATAATGTAGATTCCATACTAATAATTTCAATTCCATTTCCATTCTCCCCAATTTAGTTGTTAGATAAGATTTCCGCTCAGCTCACCCAGACAGCACAGACACAGAGGGATCGCATGTTTATATGTGCGAGAGAGTTCTTGTTATATAAGGGATGGACACATTGGAGGATAACATGATTTCCCGTGCAGGGTAATGGTGATGGGGTGTTTGGCTGATGGTTGATGGTCGATAGTCGATGATTGATGATGAGTAGGCATGAGCAATATGAGACAGGCAGACGGATAGGCAGGCCAGGGAAAAAAACCCACAAGTGGGAAGCTAGGCTAGATAGTTAAACTAGTAGTGGCAGCAGTGAAAATAATATAAGCGAGTCCGGATTATCCGATCAATCAGAGCGGGGAAGAACAAGCGGATCAATGAAGAAGACAAGGAAAGAAGAAGAAAAAAAAAGGAAAGACAAAAAAAGAGAAAAGGGAAGAAAGGTAAAAGGAAAAGGGAAACAAAACAGGGAAATGTGTCATGAGGTTTCAGGAGATAGCTGTTTTCCAGGACCGCTCCAACGTAATCGGGGGGACGATCACTCATGAAAGATAAAAGAGGAAAAATCCAGAGGCAAGGCGAGGTGTGTGTGATTCCAGCGAATTTCGTAGTCCTCCGTACTGGATAACCACGCTCTCTCTTTAGGCCAACAGACTGGAACTTTTTTTGGCATTTTTCCCCTTTCACTTTCCAACATATGAGTGATATATGGGCAAGAAAAAAATTGAGCTGGTAACTATGATAAACAGATATTTATTGCTGGATCTGAATGCTTTGAGAGACGATGGCGATAAGAGATGATGATGATGAGATGATGCATGAATGTTCAATACCGATAGATGATGCTGACGGTCTTGGTAGTGGATAACTTGATGGCAGGAATCATGTAGATGAGAAGACAAAGAGAAAAAGAAAAAGGAAACGGAGAAAGGGGTGATAAAATGGTATGAAGTTAGAAAAAGGGATGTAAGAAGAAAATATAAACTTCCTTGCGGTCTATATGATTCCGTTCGTTTCCCAGATCGTCCATTCCCACTTTATCTGCGCCACTCTCAGACGAGATTCCCTCCTGCCTCATCCATCATGTATGATCGATAAACTGCTCATGCGAGAAAGGAAAAAGAGAACAAGGAAAAACTCATGGCGGATGTTCTGATTCAACCGGCTCCTCGAATTTCTGCCGCGCTTCCTCGACCCACAACTCCATACGGAGCTCTCCAGCTTCGATGCGTCTCACAGGCACTGTCTTGGCCCTTCCGTTCGAGATCTGCGGAGATGGCCGTTGATCACTATTCCCAAACCTGGAGACGGAATATGGGGCGGTGCAGGATCGCAAATGGATCTTTCCCGGCTCGGCCACTACCCAAGTCTGTTCTTCCTGTGTCGTCCCCGCGGGGGGCAGAGCGTCCTCTCGTACTTCGATGCAGACTGTGAAGCCGAACTCGTCGTCCCGGGGAAGTGGGGTCAAGCGCGCACACGCGGATGCGAGCCGTGCCAGACAGGCACGGAATTGCGCCTCGAGGTCGACGTTTGTCCCGGGCCTGGGCGGATCTTGGCTCCTCTCCTCAAAGGTCGTGTTGGTCTCACCGGGGGGCACTCGCGGGAGGCCCGACAGGTCGAAGGCATATCGTTCCAGGGGCTGGTTTGTGCGGAGGGACGAGATGACGACGGTGACGGCGGTGATGGTGCCCTTGAGGATCTCCGTGTCGACGGCAATGGCGGCATCGTTTATGTAGTCGCACACCTTGGGATGGCGTGATTGCCGGACGGGGTAGTTGTACGCCCGGACGGGCAGGAATGTGGCACGAGGGTAGACCTGACGGAGGAAAAGGATCTGATGGATCGAGACGCTGAGGAAATTGGTGAAGGAGGCCGCCAAGGCTGCTTGACTGCTGGGGAGAGACCTGGGGACGGTGACGGGGGTGGAAGACGTGGTCATGGTGCCGGTGGTGGTGTCCACAGTGGTGCTCTCACTCGCCATTGCCATTGCGGTGAAAGGGCCTGCTCTCGTTTCCACAGTAGTGATGGTCGTGAAGGAGTCTCGGAGAATCTGCCTGCTGTTCCACCCTGAAGCTAATCATCGCTCTGCCTCTCGACGACCCTGGGGGATGTTCGCCAAGCAGAGTAGGGGAATATCGAGGGCGGCGGGATTTCGTGCGGTGGTCCGGGGGGGGGTGGAGGGGAGGGGGGGGGGGGGGGGGAGGGGGGGGGAAGGGACGAGGACGGTCGACAAAGAGAGAGTGGTAGGCGGAATTACTCGCGATGAGTCCGCCGTGGAGGGAAGAAGAAGCCCAAGGCAGCAAGGGACAGCAAACCCTTGGTTGGGCGTGGGGATCGGGACAGCAACGGCGTGGAGGGGAAGGTATCCAGTCGAGCAGAGTAAGTAAAAGGTGAAGTCGCGTAGGATCCCATGCCGTCACGTGTTTGCGTCATGGGTTTGGATGCCGTGCAGGAAAAAACAACAGAGCAATTCTCCACCCGGTGGTGGGATGCTTAGTGAGAGGGTCGATCCTGGAGGAGATGGGCTCTCTACGTGTCAAGACTGCCGCCAGCGGCCTCGCGCAGCCACATCCTATCTCTCTGGGCCTCCTGCTCTATTCCTCTGAGACATGCAGCCCTCAGGGGGAGCGTCTTTCGTCGTCGTCCTGCTCATCCAGGGGCCTCCGGCTGCCTCCAGCGGCCAGCGCCGCCAGCGCCGCCCACCCCACCGCCGCCCGCCCAAGTTGCCCAAGTTGCCCAACGCCGCCCCCTAGAAGAGCGTCGACCCCGCCGCGGTCGGGACGAGGTCGCCGTACCCGTGTTCTGTACGGAGCCTGTACCGTACGCTGTCCCTAGGTACCCGGTACACCCTGCCCACCGCCAGATCAAGCAGTGCCCTAGTCGCTGCCCTAGCTCTGCCCTAGGTACTAGGTACATGCCCTAGATCACCCGTACCGTACGCTGCCCGCCGGTACCTCCCGTAACACACCACGTACCTACAGTAGTCCACGCCTGTAGATACCTTAGGTTGGGTACGTACATGTACATCCTGAGTCCGCCGTAGTGTCCGCCTCAGGTATGTACCAGGTACCTGTACGCCCATACAGTACCTGACAACCCATCTTCACCAAACCCTTTCCTCTTCCCAGGCCAAGAAACTTTCCCTCTCGACCATCCCGCCTCACCACGCGACGCACGCGGGCTCCGGACTGATTCCGGAACACCCTAGGCTGCATCTGCTCGTGCTCCTCTCCTCCTGCCCTCCCGACACCATCTTCTACCCCTCCGTCCTCAGCAGCTCGAGAGACACACCACCGCGCCCACCATGGAGCAAGAGCTCCTGCCCCTCCTCGCTGACACGCAGTCGCCCGTGGCCGACACGAGAAAGGCCGCTGAGCTCCAGCTGCTGCGTCTGTACAGCAACGAGGCCTTTCCCCTCTCGCTCGCCGCCATCGCATCCCACAATTCCGTCCCCGCGAACCTGCGCCAGTCCGCCCTCTCGGTGCTGCGGACCTTCATCCAGGCCGCCTGGTCCCCGCATCTCGACGAGTTCAAGGGCCAGGTGCTGGTTAGTGACGCGAACAAGGCTCACCTTCGACGCGTCCTGCTCGAGCTGGCCACCTCTGCTGAGATTGCGGAGCGCAAGGTCAAGTCCTCGGCCAGCTATGTGGTCAGCAAGATTGCCAGCGCCGACTTTCCTGAGCAGTGGCCGGAGCTGCTGCCCACGCTCCTCCACATCATCAACGACCCCAACAGCACCGACAGCGCCTTGCACGGTGCCTTGAAGGTGCTGCTGGACCTTGTGGACACTGGTTTCAGCGAGGAGCAGTTCTTCAGCATCGCCAGGGACCTGGTATCGTCCCTGTTTGCCGTCGCAACCAATGAGTCGAGGAAGACGATCCTCCGGGCCTTGGCCGTGTCCGTGTTCCGGTCATGCTTCGATACGCTGGAGATGGTGCTGGAACAGCACAAGGTGGTGGTCAAGCAGTTCATGGACGAGGCGTTGAGTGGCTGGTCCCCGTTCTTCATCTCCACGATGAAGGCGCCACTCCCACAGCCCCCGAGCGAGGAAGAGGAAAACAAAGAGGGGGAGATCCCGTCACAATGGCGCGGATTGATCGCGTTGAAATTGCAGGTGGTCAAGGTAAGGGCAAACGGGGTCTCCTGAAAAGAGTGGTTCGGGCTTCTAACTTTTGTACGTTGCGTCGCAGACTCTAATGAAGATCCGAATGGTCTTCCCTACTCTCCTTACCCCTCAGAGCCCCGTGTTCTTCACGACCATCTGGACGGAGCTGTCGAACATTCAAGGCGCATACCATGATTTCTACATCAACGACGAGAGGCAGGGCCGCCTTGAAGACGCAGATGGTCTTCCCTACACTCTCGACTTCCTCGTGCTCGAGGAGCTGGATTTGATGCAGGCTCTCCTGAAGGCGCCTCCAGTGAAGGCTGAGTTGCAGACACAGCTTCGCAACGCTGGACAGGCTGCCAAGACCTCCAGCTGGCTTCCGGAAGTTATGAAGCTGGTCGTGTCATATGCTCACATCACCACGGAAGAGGAAGGCCTGTGGGACATTGACGTCAATCTGTTCCTTTCTGAGGAGACCTCTGTCACAGCGAACTATACTCCTCGAACGTGCGGCGGTGACCTAGTCATCAAGCTGGGTGAATGGCTAAAGATCACTACCGTTGAGGGCCTACTCGCCTACGCGAATGCCCTTTTCGCAGATTCATCCTCCTCGTATGCATTCTTTGTTTTCAAATCCTGTTATGCTGCTTTTGATTTCTGACGATATTATAGGTGGAAGTCCCGTGAAGCTACTCTCTTCATTCTAAACCAATTGCTCCGCGACTTCAGCGAGGTGGAACAGGAAATCACCATGGAGCTGGCCAACAATTTCAACAACTTCATCCAATTCTCTATTCAGCAGGAGCAGGAGTTTTTGCGGGCCCGCGGATACCTGGTGGCAGGCATTGTCGCCAGAACTGCGGGTGAGGGATTCCAGCAAACTGCAACGTCTTACCTCGAGGCCGCTCTGAAGGCCATCTCGGAAGACCCCTCTGAGGTCGTCAAGGTCTCGTGCATCCGAGTCTTGCAAGATCTCGTCCCCTCTCTACCATCCTCGGTTACGCAGCCCGCACAAGTTCCTATCATTACGGCCGTGTCGGAGTTCATTTCTGGGCATGATATTACAGAGACCAGCGAGACAGATGACCTCAAAGTTACTCTTGCTGAAACGCTGCGTGACACCATTATGGTCGAACCAACTGTGGTCCTTTCGTCTATCGCCCTTGACGTACTTTTCAATGTTGCTAGCAACGGCGCAAGCAACTTCCACCTGGCGATGGTGGTCACGGAGACGTTTGAGGACATTGTTCAATGGATTGCACAGCAGGGATCCGACTCCTATATCCGACTCTGTGAGAAGGTGCTTCCTTCTCTCACCGGGGCGATTGATGTTGGGAACTTGACCCAGGAGAACGCACTTACAAACCTGGCTGCGGATCTTCTTCGTGCCCTGGCGGAGCATGGTCTGGAGCCTCTCCCGAGCGGCTTTGCGGAGACGGTGATGCCCAAGGTGAACAGACTGCTGCTGGGATCGACCGAAGCAGAACTCATCCGTCCAGCAACCCTCACCGTCAGGCATATCCTGGCCCACGACTTTAACCAGCTCCTCACTTGGCGAGACCCACAGACTGGAAAGGAGGCAGTTGAGGTCGTTCTGGTGATCATCGACCGTCTGCTTGGACCGTCTGTCGACGATAACGCCGCGGCTGAAGTTGGAGCGCTGGCAGCAGAGCTAGTTGAGAAGGCAGGTTCCGAAAAGCTGGGACCTTACCTTCCGCAGCTCCTTCGTGCAGTCGCCCAGCGGCTTGCCACGGCGCAGCAAGCGCAGTTTATCCAAAGCCTGATCCTCGTCTTTGCTCGTCTGACGCTCGTCAGCCCACGGGAAGTAGTCGACTTCCTGGCGCAGGTTGACATTGGCGGTCAGAGCGGCCTAAACGTGGTCATGAGCAAATGGCTGGAGAATTCGGTCAACTTCGCAGGATACGACGAGATCAAGCAGAACATCATTGCGCTGTCTAAGCTCTACAACCTAGAAGACCCCCGTTTAGCCCAGGTGCAGGTCAAAGGAGACCTTATCATCCAGGACACCGGCCGTATTAAGACCCGGTCCCAGGCTCGCAACAATCCGGACCGGTACACCACCGTCTCAGCACCGCTGAAGATCATCAAGGTTCTTGTTGAGGAACTGGCCTCGGCATCTGGAAGCAAGGAGATCGACGCGGCCACCGCTGCCGCCTTGGAGGAGGAAGGAAGCGATGACGGCGACGAATGGGAAGACATTCCCAGCAACACGTTGGACCTGAGCCTGGGTGTCACGAAGCAGGAGCTCATGGCATTTGGCGAGGGTGGTACGCAGAGTACCTTTGGTGTCCGGAAGCGGGACGACGAGACGCAGGCGTTCCTCTTGGACTTCTTCCGGCAGGCCTCGACAAAGCCCGGGTTCCAGGAGCTCTTTGCGGCCTTAACCCCAGCTGAACAGGACAAGCTGAGGAGCTTGGGATAGTGAGGGAGTCCCATAGGATGTCCTTGGCATGCATTTGATGGCCGAGTATCATACTTGCAGAACCGGCTCTCCATTTCTCTTCTTGGCCTTCCTGTTCTTCCATCCATCTTCATCGCATACGGTCCGTTCGAGACTCGTGTGGTTACGACGAAATGAGACACGTTTCCATCATAGATCTATTTTCAAAGGATACATGTTGTCACTACCCAACTTCAGAAAACGATTTGTTGCCCCCTTTAACCATGACTCGCGTTGCAGGATGTCGCGCGGATCAAAGCACTGTGGATCCCTATACTGCGTACGTCATTCGACCATAGATTTGTAGACCTGTATCTAGTCCTGTGGCTCTATAGAATCCTGGCATGTGTTGCCGTTGGGGAGTTGGCCCCCATCTTAGGCGGTATTTGTAATGACCGGTAAACCCGCAGCATCCTTAGCACGTTGGGTCCTTCCCAACAAGGAAGGAATGGGCCAATCTCCCGGCCTCGCGCATCCACCGCCCTCCATCGCTTTTTGCTCTTGATCTGCCTGCATGCTAGATCATGAACCATTTTATTCCTGACCAGGCCTTTTTCTTGTCACTGCCGTTGATTGATCCCATCCGGACTCCACAGGATCCTTAGTCCGTGATATCGTGCTGGTTCTTAAGCATGAACATGGTGGAACACCTGGCCCCGGTTCCCGTTTTGCCGACCGTCAGTAATCTCCTGCTGCCCTCGTTCGGAGCAGATGAGATCCTGGAGTCGTTCGAGGGCAGCGTTCGAGCGGCGACAGCGTCCCTGTTGCGCAGCTTGCAGGGGGTCGTGCTACATTCGGTCTAGACACCAGCCTGATGTTGCGGGGCTCAGCGTCCGGCGAAGCACAGCGAGAACATGTGTGTTACCTGTCAGAATGAAGTCTCCGTCCTCCTGATATTCGTCACACCCCTCTAGTTTCCTCCTTTGCCGTCCCGAGAACCACTGTCTCGGTTCCGGCCCCCCTGCACCACCCCGATCGGAGACCTTTCAGCAGAACATGTCGCTCCAGAATCCGAACGACGAGATCGAGATTGATGTAAGTATGCTTTCTTTTTGCTTGGATCCCCACCGATGTGCAAGCGTCCAATCTTCGTTCTTTTCTGGTTCCGTTTGATCTCGAAATGGCGTATCAGTTTCCATGTGCGACCAGAGATAAGAGATAAGGGATATTCATGATTTGGATTTCTGCCCCCCCCAGACAAGCGATGACGATTCGTTGTTCGATTCCGCATCTCTCGTGGACTCCAACAGGTCTCTTGCTTCTTCGGTCCGCGACTACAACTACGAAAATGGTCGACGATACCATGCATACCGGCAGGGGGAGTACCCCTTTCCGAACGACCAGGAGGAACAAGAGCGATTAGATTTGATACATCTCCTCTTCAAGATGCCGATCGGAGACGCTCTCTACCGTGCCCCGGTTCCTTCGAACGCGCGTCGCATCCTCGATTTTGGCACGGGGACTGGAATTTGGGCAATCGAGATGTACGTAGCGAAGCGCCCAGATCCCCATGACGGTTTCTTGATCCATTCGACCTGAGGTTATTTCATCTAACACAGTGATGTACCTACTTAGGGCAGAACTCTTCCCTGACACGGAGATCATTGGAACCGACCTCAGTCCTATCCAGCCAACCTGGGCCCCGTCAAACTGCCACTTCTACATTGACGATGTGGAGAGCGAGTGGACGTACGGTCCCAACGAAGCCTTTGACTACATCCATGGCCGGGCGATGGCCGGCGGGATTGCCGATTGGGAAAAGCTCTTCCAGCAGATATATGACCATCTGCGGCCCGGAGGGTGGGTGGAGCTGCAGGAGTACGAGGCATGGATACATTCGGATGATGGGACACTCGAGCAGGCTCCGACGGTTATGGACTGGCAGCTGAAGCTGGATGACGCGAGCAGACTGTTCGGGAAGCATTTCAATGTTGCAGGGACGTTGAAGCAGAAGATGGTAGACGCAGGCTTTGTTAATGTTAGAGATGACGTGTTTAAGGTATGGCACATATTTTTACGCTACAGTAATCTACGACACCGTCTAGATAATAGTACTCATATTCAAGTCCGCACTAACACACGGCCTCTAGGTCCCAATTGGCCCTTGGGCCAAAGACCCCCTACTCAAACAGATGGGCCGACTTGCTCATGTCAGCATTATCCAATCCGTCGAGCCGTTCACTCTGGCCCTCTTCACGCGCGTCCTACGCTTCACCTGCGAGGAGGCCAAGGCCTATATGGCCAAAGTCCGGGTCGACCTATCCAATCCTGCCTGTCACCTATATGCGAAGTATCATTTTATTCATGGGCAGAAACCGACACACGGATAACGCTAATGGCAATTGCGTGATGAACGGTTAGCTGCTAGAGTTCAACGTTCTATCTATTTCACTCTGATGTTTTGACTCTGGCGAAATTAGGTATGCAATTTCTTGAATACCTTGGTTTGGCTTTGTTTATTGAAGTTCCTCAAGCCTTGCTCCTTTTTAATGATGGCTACGTATTTGGGACAGAAAGAAGTCAGCATAACGAAACTGAGCATATAGTACATATTGCATTGTCTTGTGGTTTGATTCTCAGGTCCTCTTCTCGTCTTGTCGCTTAGAAAATTATGAACACAGGAGAAGACAAAATTATCATTATATCTTTCATTTATATCAACATGGAAAAGAGTCATTGGACACGCTGCTCCTGCTGCTTTTGTTACCGAGTTCCCGCCGCTCCGCTCTGTCATGCTCCCGAATTTCACTTCCACCAGATCCTGATTTGGCTCTCCTGTCTGTCACAAATTAGGCTCCCTGTGACAAGCTATATACATATATATGCCTTGATAGTATATAATATGCTGGTGCTGATAGCTAGGGATAGTGTTCCATGAAGCTCTATTGTAAGTTTAGGTAGGTAGGTTCCGAACCCATAGACAGCTCAGATGAGCTGACTTCAGGGGGCCTAACGCTAACGCGTAGTCTACCGAATTGCCGGTTTCCAATCCTTCCAAGATGCATGGCTACAGTAAGATCTGAGCACTTATGATGACGCAATTCGTCTGACGAGATGATTGGTGTTCTATGGACCTTTTTTTGTCTTAGATCGACTACGGAGGTATATTTTATATGTCAGCCGTATGGGGCAGACCGTATCCCCCGTGCGACTAAAAATGGATAGATTCAGCTTGCGCCTCAATGGGCTATGTACGTACATACATACGCAATATCTGAATTACCTTCCATATCAGCCTAAATGACTAGAAGTTTCTGTTCCCCATGTCAGACACGGCCTACTACTACCTACCTAGCTAACCTAGCTACCTCTGTAGTGATCCAACTCATGGAGCTAGGTTATGTACTGTATCTACTTAAGGTAGGTACAGTACTTTAGGCGAATACAACGTCAAGGTACCGATTTGACGTATCCATGGAGGATAGTTTCGTTTACTCTAGTTAGGTACTGTTTACTGTGCCGTGTAGAAACGTGGCTAGGTAGGCAAGTAGGGGTAGGTAGGTAGGTAACTAAGCAACTGTCTTACATTTGGGGCGCCTGATTCGATGGCTACCCGGAGACCGACTTTCCTATAATTAAGTACTTGAGTCTTAGTACTAATAGGTACGTACCCGTGATCAGGAGGAGCCCGTATGTAAGAATTGTTGTAGACAAAGGTAATCATCCATCACTCTTTTGTGGGTCTGGCACCGGAATTAGAAACTGGTGGATGGTGGCCTGGAAGGCCTAATTTTTTTTATTTGCCTTTTTTTGCTTTTGCTTTTAACTGTTGGACAGGCAGGATATATAAGATGTCTGGAGAGCCCACTTGGTGGTTTGGTTCTTTTGTGATATGATATTTACGGTCCTAGAGCCTGGATTAATTGTTTAATTACTACTGCCGTGCTATCTACTGTATACCTTCATCATGCGTTTCCTGTCTGCACTTGGCATTGCTGCTGCTGGTCTTGTCACTCTGGCACAAGGTGAACAGACTCCACAATTCACCTCTTCCCTCCCCATAACTATCCTGTCCACCCATCCATCCATTATTCCCCAGAAAGTGACGTCAAGTCCAACTCGAAAACCAACTAACACCCAAAAAAAGGCCTAACAGTAACCAACCCCAAAGAAGGCGACACCCTCTACCTCCACCAGCCCTACACCGTCACCTGGACCCTGCGCTCCGTCGTCGAACCCGCCAACATCGACATCTACCTCGTCAACAACGGCACCAACTTCGCCAAGCCCCTGGCCGACAACGTCGCCGCGGGCCTCGAGAGCTATACCGTCGACTTGGCCGCCGTGGGTTTCGATGGGCCGGGGTATCAGATCAGCTTGATCCCGACGCCGGATTCGGCGGGGCAGGGGGCGCTGTCGGGGAAGTTTGATATTGTGGATTGAATTGAGTTGGGGGAGTGGAGTGGAGTGGATTGGATTGAGTATTGAGATGGAATGAGATGGAAATGATGGTTATGAGTCTTTCTTTTTTGGATTATGGCTTCGTCGTTATGATGTATTTACGAGACAGGCAGGCACTCTCTGGTTGCTTGGTATGGCATGGCTGCTAAAATTCAGATAAGTATACCCTCCTTTTCTGCATCGGTTTGAATGGTATCAGCCATTTCAATATCTACAGTACGGTTTAAATTTATGTACAGACAAGTAGGCATAAACCTAGATATCAGTCAGCCTGTCGTATTATTCGAAGCTTCGCCCTCCGTATAACATTATGAAAATAACAGAAACGAAAGCATAGTCCAAAGTCAACAGCCTGAATCGACTACCCAAACGCAACTGTGGATACGTGATACGCCTTGCGGACTCACCTCCCTCCAAACCAGTGGCGATTCTACTTCCTCACCGCAACAACGAACAACCTCGGATACCTCAATAACACCTTCCCATCCTCCATTCTCGGATACACCTCCGCAATCCTCTCCGTATACTTCCTCAGAAACTCCTCCCTCGCCCCCTTGTCCAACGGGTCAATAAACGGTCTCAGCCCGCTCCCTTTCACCCACTCCACAATCTCCTCCGGCCCATCCAGCACATGGTAGTAGAACGTATGCCAGACGTCCAGTCCACCGAGTGCGCAGAGCCCGCTCAACCGCTCATAGATGACCCGCGGACTCGGCATGGGGTCCAACGCCGGTTTCAACGGCGCCAGAACAGCGGACCATGGGCCCGGCGACGCGGCCGTCTCGCGCATCGCAACGTGCGATGGCTCCAGGTAGTTGTCCGGGACCTGCAGCGCCAGGACGGTCCCGGACCTGGAGGCCTCCAACAGCCGCGCCATGTGGCTCACGGGGTCCGGCTGCAGCCAGTGGAAGACGGCGTTGGAGAAGAGCAGGTCAACGCCGCCCTCTTCCAGTCCGGGGGTCCAAGTACTCAGGTCGCCCCGCACGAATTGGATGTGCGGAAGGCTGGCGCGGGCTTTGGCCAGCATGTCCGGCGAGCTGTCAAGGCCGTAGATCGTCTCGGCGGCTGGGTACCGCTCGATCAGGGCCTGGGTGGAGTTTCCCGGTCCGCAGCCGAGATCGACGATCCGTCTTGGATTCGTGAGTGGGATTTGGGCCAGGAGGTCCTTGATGGGCCGGTTGCGTTGGTTTGCGAATTTGAGATATTGCGTTGCGGACCAGTCGGCCAGTGGGCGGGATGATGCAGGTGTAGATGGATGTTCTGACATCCTGGCAGTCAATACTGATCTTGGCGTATGTTTGAAAGTGTTTGGGAACGTGGTATTATAGATGCGCGGTCTGAAAAGGTAACGGAAATGCATGATGAAGTGCTGGTCGGTTACATGCGAGTCATGTGGGAAAGGGAACGAAGGTGAGGTTTGGATGGGAGATCTTCCTTCCGCGATCTGCTAACCTCATAGGAACGGGTACATTTGTAGGCAAACTGCTGCCTACTAAATCCTTCTTTTTGGGAAAACGTCGCATTCATTCAAAAGTAGATAATTTGTATTGTGAGACGCCTCTTTTTTGTCTTATCAATCCGACTAATTGAAAAGCCCCGAAACTCGCCAAAACCGGGGTGCGGAGGTGTATCGTCACTATCGTCTACTGCGTATGAGTTACAGAATACAACCTTGTCTTTGTCAGGTAACATGTACATGTAGATAAATACGTAAAATACTTAATGCACGTGTGGATGTGTATAATACCCACCATATGCCTTGATTATGTAGGAAGTACTATATATAAATAATGACCGTTCTAAAGCACAACCGAGGTTACTTGGTAAAACTCCACCGTGATACATATATACTAACGCAGGGTGCCTATGTGCTGGTATCTGAGCATAGATAGGATCCATAGTTATTTCTGTCATGAACTTTGCTAAAATTGTGTACATACTACCAATATATGTACCTCCGAATGCGTTTCTAGTCGACCCGGTTCCTAAAATATAGTAGGTATACAGTGCTAATGATATCATTATGGATAATAGAGAGAAAACGGGTCCTTTCTCCACGGGTACCTTAGAATTTTTTTTTAAAAAAAGCGACTCCTGGCAAACGCATGAAACCTATTCAATAGTCACAATCCGGAAGGTAATATCAACAAATCAAATTTCCTCTTATGAAGCCAATCAGCGTTGACTATCTCTGACCACAAGATTAGGTAGGCATAAGGAGCATTCGGCTCCCCGCCTCATAATAACTCCATCCAATTCTTACAACTTCTGCCGGCTTCACGGTCGTACCGTGGGCACACAGCCACTTGGTGTCGACCCTTCCAACTGGACTTGCAATACGGCAGCCTTGCCAGCAACACAGCTGGAATGTGAAGCACCGGTCTATTCGCCAGCCTTGTCCGCTCACCGCTGCCAGACAACCAGTACCAGCCAGACAAGTGCAAATTCTCTAATGCTAGCCAGGCATTTTGCTCGCCCGTGGGCTCTTTGTGATCTGCTGACGTGGCCGTCGTTCCGAGGACTCAGATGCTATACCAAAGGTCACCGCTGGAGGGGGGCAAGCGCAGGGCGTTGGACGACCAGCAGGATGATGCTTGCTACCGTATCTTACGAAAAATCGATCCATGGCTGATAAATCAGACCATATCCCCCAGCCTGGGCATAAGCGGATTTGTGGTGAGAATTCCCCTCAAACGCCTCCTTGTTGCCAGCCTCGTTTTTTGTTACCAGACGCATACATCCTCTTTTGCCCGACGGATCTATGCAAGCGCCCTGCGCTACTGCAGCCTCAGCCTATCACATGGATCCCTCTCAGAATCTGCCAGACTTCGGTTTCAGGGGCTCTTCTGAGCCCGAGTAAATTTTTTTATCCCTGCTGACGGTATGCCTACTTCAGATTCTGCATGAGGGAATTACCAACAGTGCTGATGCAGCTAACTATGGCAACTTCTCATATTTGCAGAAAAATCACCCGAAAATGCATCCGCCCTTTCCGGCCCACAAACCAGCTTCGGGCTTGAGTACCTCAACACTACAAGAGGCCCTCTAAACAGTCAGGAAGCAATTCTTCATCCTTTGGGTCTTGGCTTGAGAGTCTTGATGGTAGTACCGGGGGTCTCCAACAGTCAGGATACAACTCTTGGTCCTCCAATCAGTATATCTTCAAGGCATCATAACGAAACTGTTTTTACCGGGGGTTTACCAGTCCACTTCGGCCATGAAAATGGCACTGACGTCCAAACGATCGGCTGCAACATGAACGCGTTTCCCTCTAGCACTGGGACCGGTCCATTCAACAGGCAAATTGTTCATGATTCCACATCAACCTTTATTCGAATGATTAACAGAATTGGTGTTCCTGTTTCTGGTACACTAACCTCGACTGCTGCTACCCATGCTTCTGCTTCTCACGTCCTTGGGAGCAACACAGAGGTTCTATCGACAGTCGATAGACGGGCTGAGAGGGTGCAGAGGAAGCCTTCAAGTCACAGGTCAAAGCTGAGTTAACTACCTTTGTTTACTTTTCATCGCTGATGTTTTGAAGCGCCGGCCGCCGAGTTGCCTCCAGAACCCGAGGTGGTAATCAACCTTCCCCTCTTAGGTGCCAATGGGCTGGATGCCGGTCTACTCGCACCTTTGGCCGGACGTCTGACTTAAGGCGTCATGTGGAGGTGTTTCACATAGCTCCGGTTGATCATTTCTGCCATTTCGAGGGATGTCGTAAGTCATTCAGAAGGCGAGACAAGCTGAATGAATATATCCGAAAGCAGCATAGGGTACAGGAGGCTGCCGGCGTTGGGGAACATTGATAACTTACTCTTCGCATCCCAAACCAAGAAGATGTTCGTCCCTGACACTAATTTGTTGTTTCTGTTCAACCCGGAAAATTCCCTTCCCCCATCTCTCAGCAGAATAGCCATTACCGTCTTCAACATCACCAACCCCCGCGTCCCATCCAACATGGTCGCGCAGAGTTGGTATTGACTAGCCAGCATTTCAGAATGGAATATAGTGTCGTTTTACTGGCCAACATGGCATGAATACTATTCTCTTGTACCACGTATTTCTCCTGATATACCAGTATCCATGCAATCGGCCTACTTCGACCTTCATTAGCCATTAGATTAAGTTTGATAGTGGATCTGAGCTGAATCTCTCTTAACCTACTTATCACGATCTCAGCGGGTATACTAATACCATAAGCTCGATAGGTATCTAAATAGCGATAACACTGTTCTGCCTGCGGGCGTGTGTTAGAGAGGAGGCATTCGAGAAACCCAATATGTACAGCACTGCTTCAATGGGAACGGACCGGACAGAAATGCAACGTCTCCTATAGTAGTGTAGACAAGATCAAGAAATGGTGCATTTCAGATTGCCAGAGTCCTTCACTGCGCCCTGTGGCTGTAAGGTGTATCCAATCACAACCCTCGCCCTGATAAGCATGGCTCGAAGCTTAGGCAGGGCGCCCTGTTGCGTGGCCTGCTGGCCTGCTCGTATTCTTGGAAGCTGAAGAACAGCTTTGTTAAGAGAGGTGCCAGTTCATGTTCTCTATGGTTTCACTCCCGAGCGTCTCTACAAAAGCTAGCGCATTCAGTGCAAGAACACTTCATACCTTATCCCTCAGTTTAGGCCTTTTCGTCTTTACTAAATGCAAACCGCTCCTTAACCCTTTGCAAGTGCTCGCAGCAAATAGAAATCTTCGATCCTTTGCAACGGCATACAATAGAAGTGACCTTGCCGCTCGAAAAACAGGCCCACACTACTCAGAGAGCCTTGCTCGGTCCTTCAAATAACCTGATTAAATGCCAAAGCTGTCCAAAGACATTCACAAAACGCATGCACTACAAGTATGCCTTTGTCTAATCCAATTGCTTCATTTTTTTGGGCCAGTTCAACTGACAATGATGAAAATGACAGTCGTCATCGCAAAACACATGACAAGCCTTATCGCTGTGTCCTCTGCCCTAAAGGGTTTGCATTGAGAAGTGATCTTGATCGCCATAGACGTACAAACTTGCTTTGGCACTTGAAGCCTCGCTATACCTGCCCATACGCCTACGCCAACGCCAACACAAGACATCGGGGACTGTTTCGCCGCAAAGATATATTCTTGCTGCATATAGAGAAATGCCATTTCCCATCTGAAACGATGTACGCCTCGCCAGCAGATTTCGAAAAAGCCCAGGAAGAATTCACTCGAGCTTGCGAGAAGTTTGTCCAGGAAGTCGAAGACCCATTGAGGAAGAAGGAGGAAGAAGTTCAACTCGCATTCATAGAAGCAGCTGCTTCTGGCGATGAATCAACCCTTCGAGAGTTTCTCAACCCGGAGAAAGAGATGGTTCCCTTCATTATCGAGTTAAAGGAAGAGGCATTATTGTGGGCTCAAGAGTGGGAAATAAATTAGCCATGAGGTGTTGATCGAAAGCGGGATTGAACCAAATAACCCGGGGACTTTGCTTGTCCTTCGGTGGTGACGGATCGCAAGGGCTTGACCCAGGTGTCAGAATACACGGTGAAAGAATGGGTATATATGGATGATCCAAGGAATTTTGATGTCCCCCAACTTGTTGCAGCAGCATCATATGGATGTTCTCTTCCTCAATTGCAGACAGAGAGCGTTGAGGGATGTGAAAATTGGCAGCAACGGATATCCTTCTAATAATGATGATGATGGCAAAAAAGAACGTGATTTTTTAGTGTTATCTTCCTGGTGTATGCGTCTATGGAGCAGACACTGAGAAGAGAAACTGTGATAGATAAACAGCGTTCCGCTGCATGTCTTGTTGCTCGAGAGTTGCAAATTTACTTTAGTTATTTCACTCCTTTTACTTCATGGGCTTTTTCATTCTGATCCTCAAACCACACACTCTCTTTTTCTCTCTCTTTCCTTGCAGACAAAATTTATGTCATATACAGTTCATGTCCATCATTAACAGGAATATAACCATACTGTAGGTGTGATCCTCACATGACCTTCATAGCAAATTCGCGCAGCTAAGGTATCTTTTTGGCAGGTCTCCTTTTAGCAGTAGCAATCCATCTCTATCTTTCCTCCCCTGTCTGGGTCGAAATATCCAACATCCCACAGAGTTCATGATACAAGCTCAGAAACCTTCTGCATCCAAAACGGTACAAGTGAGGAAATTGTAAGGTGCTCCATGGTTGAAAGTTCTCTATGTTATCATTCTAAATCCATTTCCTATGAGTAGGTATAGTACCTATTTCTATACATGGTGTGAAAGGTTCTGGAAAGTTGATATCTGTATCTATATATTGCTGCGGACAGAAATTTCAATATAAACATTGTACAGGATTATGGCACTGCCTTGTGCAATCCTTGGATATCATTCATCCCTTTGTAATGTGCGTCCACATCTGCAGTAACACTACGGTCAGTCCAGGAAGAAAGACAAAGAGAGCCTAATGCAAGAGCAATGGACATGTCATTACCAAGTTAGATAGCCCACCTCAATAATGGTGTTTCATTCATGACAGCTTCTGAAGAGAATATAGATGTCACTTCAGATACTGAAGTACATGTGTACTGCCTCCGCTAACGTTGAATACATAGCCAGGGCTTTGGCAATAATGGTATTTTAGATAAGGTCGGAAAACTCGGGGAAAGTCGTGGTCGTGGGCTCGGAGAATCCTGAAATGGAAAATACTGGATCCATCGGCATAGTTTCTTGATAGATAGTGGCAACAGCATCCTCAGGCGTCATACTATTCCGGACGATGTCAATAATGTGACCTATTCGATCATCGTCGCAAGTATAAATTGTGTTTAAGATACTCTGCAGGAGCTCATGTTTCCCTTTCCACGAATCTCCATGATACCCTGCAGGCGGACAGCTAACCCAGTCCTCGGTTGTGAAATGTCTTGATTGGTCTGTCAAGAAATTTCCCTGTTCTGTGGACATAAAAGGTTGGTTTGGAATGCTGTCGAAAAATGGCATAGCGCTTGTAGGATCTATCAGACGTCAATAGCAAATCATCAAACGAGAGGATCGGGAAATAACGGACCATAGGAGCTGGGACCAGCCACAGGCCCTCCGTTTAACCATCTACCGTCATAAGCGCTGTCAGGAAGTGGTATCATACTGCTTGTGGCCGGCGCAGCAATAGTCCCGAGAGCAGCAGCACCACTCCACATTAGCTGATCTGTCTTGGCGACCGCATCATTGGGAGTTTCTGATACGACCATGCTCGATGTAGTAGTTCCCTTGTCAGGAAACATTGCCCATGACCCGGAAGGAGAGCCATCAGCAGTTCTCTTCTGAGCCTTGCGCTGGGGGACATCAGCATCGGTCTCGCCAGGCGCAACCAGTTGCCGCTGGTCGGACTGCTCTACATCTGCAAGGTCTCTTTTCAGCCTCGAGACTTCTTTCCTAAGCTTTTCAATGACGTCTGCTTGGCTTATTTGGAAACGGTCTTCGTTGTTGGTCGCATATTCACACTCCGACTCCAGACCACGAACGCAGCATGCTCGGCACGGCTTTGTTCGGTCACACTGAGGTGAGAGTTAGCCTCCCTGCTGCCAACAGGTCATTATGGTTTATAAGCATCAGGAGCACACCCACTTTCACTTTTCGTTCCCTACACTGGTTACACGATTGCTGAGGTCTGTTTTTGGTCTTTGGTGCTTTTTCCTTTGACGTTTTCGTGAGGCTGCTGGAGATTTCGGACGGCCGTTGGTCCATATTCCAACGGTCGCGTGTTGGGGCTAATTGGGCTAGTTGAAGAGACGACACACTTCCAAGAAGGTCCCTGATAATCACCGCGAAGACTTGGCGAGGAGAATGAATCGTGGATTGTCAGTCTTTCTTGCTTCGGTCCACTCTCAGGTTCAATGTACACTTCAGATTACTGATCGTCAAAGGAGTTTGTTTTTTCGTCTCATCATGATTAAGCCGGAGCTCCATCCTGACTGGCCTACTGCAGCGACAACAGACGCGAAGTACGCAGTAACCCCCTAGTCGAGTAGCTTCAGCTCCCCTGACCCCTCGTCTGGCACGATCCAACGGCATTCGATGCCACGATGGACGGCTCAGTACAAGCGTGGCAACGTGCAGTAACGGTCAGGAGGGACTTTCTGGGTCCAACGACTTCAGCCCAGCAGACAGCAGGCGCCATCGGAGACGACTGATCAGATTGTGACATCCTAGTTGCAGCCGATGGGGCTGAGGACGAATAATAAGCGAGTAGCCGCGCAGCTCAGGATGGGGATATCAACCATCGTTACTATGGCTTCGGGGCTGTCTCCAACCGTGCCGTGGCCCGTACTCCACCGCCTCGGACGGTTCCAACGTTCGCCTAGAACGCGATGCTTCCTTGTGGCCTCTTGTCGAATATGACGAACCAACTACTGTCCAGTTCTCGATACCGGATACCTAGCTATTTATCCCGCAGGCCAAATTGATCAGCCCTGTGCGTTAGGTGTCATTGACGATGGGGAATAGCCGCGGAGATTTTATGCTTTACGCACAGCCCTGTCAAGATGGCCAAACACCGCACATGTTCAACGAATTGGTTCCGCGAGACTGCAGAGATTCAAATTCCCAGCAGTAGAGGAACTATATACAGGAAACGAGGTCTTGTACAGGACAACTGGCCCCAGAACATTGCCTCCTCGCTGCGAGCTATCCAAAGATCCAGCCAGTGAGCCTAGAATGGGCAGGAAAAAAGTCTCGGGCTAGGATGCTGCAATGATGAGACTGGGAAATAATCAACCCTATGTCTTTGTCGGAACGGGAAGGTTTTGTCGTGGGAGCTCATTCCAGATCTGGAGAAACGGTGTCTCGCTTCATTCTACGGGTTTCCACCGATCGACAGCCAAGCTGTGTGGCCATGGTAACTAACGGCAGGCTATCGGTCTACTGTGACCTGAGAAGGTGATTTGCACGACGCTTTTTAATTGCTTCAAAAAAGCTTCTTGTCTCGCTTCTGCAGTCTTAAATGATGGTCCGGGCGTCCTTTCATAGCATATGACGGATTCGCGGCTCCTAGTCGAGCGAGGCAGTGCATCGAGCATGCTGCCTTAGCTGTCAAAATTATTTTTTGATGGTGTTGTGGAGGAAAGATTGGAGGACCCAGTCACCATACGGTTCCCCATGTGCCTGTGCAGTGTGCAATCGGAAATGCAATCCGGACTGGTCGACATTGCTATTCCGATCTCCTGTCACTACCAGTTTTATTTCTAGCCTAGTTAGGATGCTGTAATTTATTTTGGTCTGCTGATTAATTTTCTTTTTCCGATTGGAGTTGATATACACAGTACACGCTTTAAACTTTGTTCTCCTGTACCGAATATGGCACGTTCAAACTACGATCTTCCTCCTGAACGGCCAGTGTTCCGGTTATTGACAGAAGATTAACATCAGATACCAACTCAAAGAACAGCAATTTTGACAGGCTTGTGTTACGGATACTTCTACACCATATGGTCGTATTTGTCTTACTGCCAACCCATTAGGCTCTTCTGACTTCGAACATATCAAGAGATACGTCGTCAACCTCGAAGCCTCAGAGCCTCGAGTTAGAGCCAAAGAGGAATGGGTCCCGAACCAATAACAGATAAATATTTACAAACGGACTGTATATGCGAATCTGCATATATCAACGCAATATAAGAGGTTCTTACTAGGTAATTATTCCTAGCAGTAGGTGCTGAAATGGCCAAGGCTGATTTCCGTTCTTTGCAGAAACCAAAGCGACAGCAGTTGGTTATTTATGTAAATTTGGTTCTTTTTTTATACATCTCCATATCATTTTCAGATACAAATATCTGGGTAAATATTGTTTACTAATAATGCAAATATCCTGATTTTATAGTCCATAATCCAAAAGTGTCCCCCAAGGGACTCGATCTAAAACATTGGCGACGAAACATGAACTTAAACAATACTTTATTCTTGGACACGAATACATTCTCACACATAGTCAGGTTAACGTATATAGGATCTTTAAGAGTTTTGACAATGTCACTGGAACGCAAAGGGACGGTGCGCTTTTCTTGAGTAGGCTACTGCCGAAGCCAGGAGAGATCTACTCTTTATGGAGACAAGAGGACTAATTGAATTTATTTTGTAGCAATCTCTATTCATCCTTTTTCCCATACATTAATCACCGCAATTTGCTCCTTTGCTATTGGTATCTTGCACTTCGGAGGTTCACCTGAAGAAACATGTCTTTCCAACCTAGATATGCACCTGCCTGAATGAGGCAGAGGTTCCGCGGTGGAATTTTCCGTACAGCTTTGTCCCCAGACCCTATTGTCCGGTGTTAGCTGCGCTGACCTTCCCATGGCAATGAAGATATGCCTCGAAATCAGGAATGCTGGCTCTTCTTGCGCAGCTATCGATGGCATCAGTCATTGGATGTCATCCACAACATCACTTGCAATAACGACATCTGCTATATAAATCAGTACCTACAATACGTGCATAAAATGGATCCCATCCAATTATGCAAAAACACAATTTCCTTTTCCCTACTCGACCATCGGACTCTCTACGCATGGAACCCTGTGCGGAGGCCAGGTGCATGGATGCATGGTACCCCGCATAGATAAGCGCCCTCGATAACGTTCATTGGTGACATTATTCTTTGATGTGGAGATTATCCCTGCAAGCTGCGGTGAAACTTTTTAGAATCTGTTTATGGGGTTTAAGTGTTTGACTCTCCAGAGAGCCTTTGCAAGTTGGTGACTGCTTTCTCGGAATAGGAATCTCTTCATATGTTCCATATTTGGAAATCTTGCATAGAATTATAGGCTCAGCCATAATGGTACCATCAAGGAAAATGATTATTACTACCGCCATAGTAACAGCATATCTAATTCAAGTCCATGCTTCAGTCGAGAATCCGACCCTCCTCCCAACGCCTCCAATGGGCTTCAACAACTGGAACAGAGTGATGTGCAACCTTAACGAGACGCTCTTTACAGAGACAGCTGATGCAATGGTCTCTAATGGTCTGCGAGACGCGGGCTATAACCGCATTAATCTCGACGATTGCTGGATGACCTATCAACGAACTGAGGACGGCTCACTCCAGTGGAATGAGACACTATTCCCGCATGGTCTTCCCTGGCTGGGTAGATATCTCAAGAGCAAGGGGTTCAAGTTTGGGCTCTATGAGGACTCGGGGAACATGACATGTGGTGAATACCCTGGTTCTTACGGATATGAGAAGCAGGACGCA
The DNA here is from genome assembly GCF_041956765.1 of Thermoascus crustaceus. Lineage (NCBI taxonomy): Eukaryota > Fungi > Ascomycota > Eurotiomycetes > Eurotiales > Thermoascaceae > Thermoascus > Thermoascus crustaceus. The sequence continues at coordinate 1,044,667 of NW_027192528.1, read as the reverse complement.
GAAACGTTTACGTCCTGGGGGGTCGATTACCTCAAGCTGGACGGATGTCATGTCTATCCTCCAGATGGAAGGACATTGGAGGAAGAATATAAGCTCCGCTACGGACTCTGGCACGACATCCTGAGCAAGATGTCCAAGCCACTCATTTTTTCCGAGTCGGCACCAGCATACTTTACCAGCACGACGAATTCAACGGATTGGTACACCGTGATGGGTTGGGTGCCTATCTTTGGAGAGTTGGCACGGCACTCGACTGATGTCCTGATCTACGGGGGAGAAGGAAGCTCATGGGACAGTATCATGGTGAACTACGACTTCAATACGCTGCTTGCTCGCTATCAACGACCGGGCTATTTCAACGATCCGGATTTCCTGATCCCTGACCATCCAGACCTGTCTATGGACGAGAAACGCTCCCACTTCGCGCTCTGGGCGTCATTCTCTGCACCTCTGATCATCAGCTCGTATATCCACAGCCTGTCGCGTGAGGAGATCTCCTTCCTGACTAACAGAGATCTAATCGCGGTAAACCAGGATCCACTCGTTCAACAGGCGACTTTGGTGAGTCGAGACGGCACGTTCGATGTGCTTTCTAGGAGCCTTGCGAACGGGGATCGATTATTGACTGTGCTGAACCGTGGAAACACCGCAAGCAGCACAAGTATCGATGTGGAGCGTCTGGGTCTGAGCCCCAAGTGCTCGTACGGAGTCAAGGATCTTTGGGATGGCTCTTCATCGAGGATCAAGGGCAAGATTGATATCAAGGACCTGCCCTCCCATGCTACAGTCGTTTATAGGATCTCTCTCCCGTGGCACTGCTCATCCGTCATTCCAACTGGTATGCTCTTCAACACAGCTTCTAAGAACTGTCTCACCGGCACATCTCATGGCACAGTCAGCATTGAGACCTGTAACGGTGATGATTCGCAGGTGTGGACGGTCACGTCTTCCGGCACGATCAGTCCGTTATCTGCCAAGTCGCGATGTTTAACGGCAGAGGGAGATTCTGTATCTCTAGCCCCGTGCAACCACAGTTCACAGCAGAAGTGGTCTTATGCCGTCTCTGGGAATCTGAAGAATATCCACACTGGAGCCTGTTTAACGGAGGGGACTCCTGGAATAAGCATCATGAGAGCTTGTGGCTTTGAGAAGGATAGCCAGGTGTTTGGTCTGCCGAGCGGAGTCCCCTTGGACTGAGCAGATACCGTAAGAACTGGCTTTTCTCGATATCCTTTTTGATACTCAAGGAGAAAGAGTGGTACAGTTAACAATAACAATTGCACTGCAGAAGCTTCGTATTACTTACCATCGTCGGTTAAAAATCGATTTGATTGCCATCTGCTTCATGAAAATACTATCATAACGGCGTATAAAAGCGACTCAATCATGATGAATACAAGGCGTACAAAACCTATATCAAGAACCAAATCCACACATTCTGCATCCCACCTATCCCTGCAGCGAATACCCAACATCATCACCAGTCCCCATCGCAACAAGATTATTTCTCATATTCTCTGCCCTCTGACCAATTCCAAACTTGGCATCCTCTCGACCAACCCATGCCCCAACACCATGCTGCAAGACGGCCGTCGCCCTGACCTTCTTGTCCCCCTCGCTCCCAGAACCAGAACCCTTCAACCCGACACTCCCGTGAAGCGTCAACCTGGTCTCCTCCCCACCCTCCGGCTTCGCCTTGTAGATACCCCGATGGAGGATGTTACTATCGTAAAACACAGCATCACCCGGCTGCAACTCGACAACCAACTGCCCCGGCAGCGTAGGCTCATACGGCGCCGCATTGCGCTCGATCTCCGTCCTTGCGCGACGGTGCGAGCCCGGCACAACGACGAGCGACGCATCGGGACACAAAGCGAGGTTATACTGCGCATGAGACTGCTTCCCATTGGGGGACTTGGCGTGAAGCTGCTTCAGCTCCTCCTCGGGGGACACTGTCTCGGGGATATCGTCACGATGCCAGCGAAGTTCGAAGTCCTTGGTTTCGGGCGCGACGAGGAGGTTGAAGAGTTCCATCACGAGGGGCTCCTCCTCCTCCTCATCATCATTATCATTCCCCGATGAATCTTCCCTTGACAGACCCAACAACTCCCGCACCACGTCCAGCACCTTCTCCGAGAAATAGAACTTCGCAAACTCCTCCCTCCCAGGCATATCCGGGTGCAGGAGGTGCTGGACGCCCCAGATGCCGCCCTCCGAGGCCGCCGGCGGGGTCTTGGGCCACGGCGGGAACTGCTTGGGCACGGAGCGGAAGTATGGCCATTGGCCTGCTCGCGTCGCTGTCGTGGCTCTTGCGGCTGCTTCGCGAAGGGTGGAGATCTCGGAGGGGGAGAGGAGGGAGGGGACGCAAACGAAGCCGTCGCGTTGGAGGGCGTCGAGGAGGGGGGTTGTGGTTGTGGTCGTCGCTGTCGTAGTCGTTGCCATTATGATTTGTCGTATCGGGTTGTGGTCGTTTCTCGTCAGGAGTAGTATGGTCTATTGTTTGTCAGGAATTGTAAGAGGAGAGTCAGCTGGGGAAGTTGTTAGTGCCAATTAATATCAAAGTTTGGATGGATTGATCCAAAGCTAAAGGTCGGAGAAAGACGATCGCGAACCGTGTGATCTACAGGACTCGATTACCGCTTTGGGGTTCCTTTGACGTACCTGTGGGATCCTGCAGCTGATATGGATATGAAGCTCACAAGTACGCAGTAGTATAGGTAGTTAGCGGCTAAAAAGGAACATAGATTGGATTTGATATAAACAGAACAACAAGATCTCGGGATCAAGAAAGTGTCATTAACTGCATCTTAGATCGAGTAGATATCCATTATGTTATGCCTCGGACCACCCCGCTGCTGCTATGTTTGGACGGCGGGGTTTGCCAGTGCTCCACCTGCAAGCCGTCTAATTACTCCGTGCCTATTGTATGAGCCTCCAGAGTCTGGACGCCACAGCGTAGTATTATCTGGTTGCATGTAGTAGTTGTATCCGAGATCTGAGCGATTAGAAAAATACTATAATATCTTGCTCTGTCCGTTGATAAAGCGTGATGCCAAGATCGTACGCATATCTATGGCGGCGCTTAGATACAGTCGCCTTGTCCACCATTCTTTGCTAGATATTTGTATTGCAAAGATACTACTAATGAATAGGAGTCTAATTAGAAATGAGTAGGAGTCTAATTAGAAATATGCATGTCGTACTACAGACTCCAACCGCCGGAGACTCAACAAAGAACCCTGGGCCTTGGCCGCTTCTACCCGAGCCGCGGGGGGGGGTCAGGCGGCGTTCCAGGCTGAAGGAACTGACGTCGAACTGAACAGTGAATAACATCCAACCGAGGGCTGCATTGTGTGACGGGAGGGAATTAGAATACTGTAAGTGCTTATGGGAGCAGGCGGTTATTTTGACTTGTAAGCGATCTATGCCCTGTGAAAACAGTCTGGAAATCACCAACCAGCTCGTCCATGTCGGCCCTCTGGCCAACTCGGTGAACTGCATATTATGTACCGTTCTACTATGACACAAGCAATAGCAAGGGGCTATGTCTTCCGTGCCTGGCCTCGATATCTGCTGTGATTCATGTGTGCATCCAAATTTGCCTGGGACGGCAGAATACTCCACTGTAAGAATGCTGATGTCGTGTGTCCAGTTGGCTGAATCATTATCGCTCCATAGCAGTAGCCCTCCATGGTAGATATGTTCCAGATGAATTGATACCCAGGCTTTCGGCAGCAGACACACGACTGCCTGCGCCACAGCGCATCTAGAACACCAACACTCGACATTCCATACCCAGAACCGTGGACACTTGCAGCGGCAGGAAAAAGCAACGGCATTCACAGGGCTGACGCGTAAGGCCACAAAAGTCAACACTTGCGAGATCTTGGCGTCTTCTTTGATGGATTCCAGCGCTGAACTGGCGTCTGTGATTGGCGCTGCGGCTAACAGGTTAGCATCCTTTTCTGAGCTCAGCTGAGCTTTCAAACCTGGAAGCGACCTGCATCTGTCCTCGGTTCGCGGTCCGGACGCTCCCGTGGGATCTATTTATCAACCTCTCCTGCTCTGTCCACTTTGTTATTGCTCTACCGCCCGCCACCGTGAGTTGTGTTCGTCTTTCTCTTCGAAATCTGTTACTCGGATAACTCCCGAACCGACGCCACATCGGGCATCTAGTGCAAATCCTGGCGATCCTGGCGCGATCTAGCGGGGGTCGGAACTAGATAGATATATCCAGCGCCGTCCGGCCCTTGGAGACCGACTCGTTGATTTTTGAACACTTTGGCGAATCAGAAGAGAAAGACCAACTGCAAAGCAAGTCGAACCAGTGGCAGCAATGGGATTTCGCGTGGGTATAGGCGTAACGCCTGTACTGCTTGTTTTGGGGCTCCTGCTGCTGATGCTCCCGGCGCAGGTCCACGCCTTTGGAGCTGGCAGTACGTACATCCTCTCCAGCTCGTAACGGTGTCGAGGATAGTGGAAGCTATATACTCACCTTGGTCTAGATATTGCGTCTATCTCTACCATTGAAGGCAAAAACTGGCGCCATGGCGATATCGAGGACATGCTCAAGACGATTGCCTTCATCAAGGGTCACAAGTGGACCTCGATGATGATTAAACGGGTCTACTTTGGAAACTGGCTGCGGGATTAGTGAGTCCTTATCTGCTACTCCCTCGATTCAAAGCACAGCGGTTAAAATGGATTCTGGAACTAACACTCGTGATCTTTTATTTCAGTTCACAGGCAATGGACGTCGGCACGCTGAAGAGTCTTCAGGCAGATACGATCCGGATCCTGGTTTGGGTGCTCTCCTTCATGAGCTTTGGATACGCCACGGGAGAGTTTGAAGTTACTGCAGAGAGGCTGGGAGTATACCGTCCTGAGGAGCACATCGAGTATGTTCTCATCGTCTTTGAAGCGACAAGCCGCTTACATACGTTTTTTCCTATAGCAACCCGAAAGATTACGCAGACAACCTAGATGCCACGCAATATGACTCTCGACTTCGCCCTCCCATTCGCCAAATCGAGCTCGAAATCGATCCAAACACGGGTATGAAGAACTACATCGCCAACGAGCGGGGAGACTGGGCCACCAGCTCCGGCTACGTCAGGTACAGCTTTGCGCGCAGCATTCACTACGGAAGAATGTACACGAGTGGAGGACGCCACAAGGGCAGGGAGGAAGATCTCAGTGAGGCCCTCAGATGCCTTGGCCAAGGGCTCCATACGCTGGAAGACTTCGGAGCCCATACCAACTACTGCGAGCTGGCTTTGCGGGAGATGGGATTCCACAACGTGTTCCCTCATACTGGTTCGGCAACGCAGATAAATCTCCATGGACGCCATGTGTTCCCGCTTGTCACGGGGACGTTTGGAATGGTGGATTTCTTCCACTCGGTGCTTGGGGAGGCTACGGACCATTTCACGCAGTCGGAGGTCAACGAGATGGACATAGCGCTTGGCGATGCTGAGTCCAATAGCTCTGGCTCGTCACTCAGCGCCTTCACGGGTCTGCTCGGAAAACTTCCTGGAACAAGGGAGCTGGTTGCTGAGGCAGAAGAGCTGAAACGCCGCTCGGAGGCTCAGGACTATGAAAACCGCCATTGCAACATCCATACAGGTTACGGCAACTCGGGAGCTTCTAGGGGCTTAGATGCCCATAGGGGCCACGACTACGAGAGCAGCAGAGGCGCGGATGACTTCTACTACGGACAGAGTCGCGCCGACGAGGCCCCTGTCTCGACTGGCGGAGCAGGTCAATCCCCGCAAGGCTTGCCAGGACTGCCAGACTTTGACCCAAAGAAGACAATTGCTCAGATCTACCCTATCCTCCAATTCCGAGACAAGGTGGTCCGAACAATTGACTCGATCATCGAAAAGATTCCCGGCATGGAGGCCCTCGTTGAAAAGATCTCGGAGACCTTGACAGTCTTCGTGTTCTCCCTCCTGGCCCCCTTCATCCGTCCCATCATCAATGCCGCCTCCAAATCCCTCCAATCCGGATCTTCCAGCGTCATCGACGCCTCCGGAAAACACCAGTACGAACCCTGGACGGACCCTCACTGCACCGACCCCACGCACTCCATGCTCTCCAAGGACCACTTCTCCAACATTCTCAACGAGCCCGCGGGTCAGGTCGCCTCCGCGATCCTCAAGTATGTCGCACCCCGCGTCCTCTACGCCTGGCAGCACATCGACGTCCCCGTCGAACAGGTCCTGGATGACTGCATGCGTGTGTTCCACCATCCGGCGCTGAGGGATATGCGCAACGAAGCACACCGGACCATGTTCGAGGCCGTCGAGAACTGGGTCCACTCCCTGCCCGACCGCGGCGCAAGCCTGAACGACATTCTGAGCGCTGAAGGCGTGAAATCGGGCAAGAACCACACGGGTCCGGACTCCGAAGGCATAAGCGCCTTTGCTAGCATGGGTGGCCATAGCCATAGTCATGGTCACGGCGGAGCTCACGGCCACAGTCACGGTGGTGGCCATCATCATCCTCCTCAACACCACCACCAGCAACAACAACATCACTCTTCCTCAGGCGGCGGCGGTGGTGGTGGATCCTCTTCTTCCTCCTCCCTCCCCTGGGACCAACTCTCCAAGCTCCCGATCCCAGGCCTCTCCAACCTCGGCAACCTAGGCAAGCTCGAAAGCAAAATCTCGAGCTTCCTCCCCGGCGGAGTACCAGGACTCTCGCGCGACGCTCCCGGCGACGGACATGAACCCGGCCGTAGCAGAGACTTCGACCCGAACGAACGGGAGCAGCAGCAGCAGTACCCTGGACATGAACAGGGCCAGTACGGATACAACTTCCCTCCACCAGCCGGCTACGAAGGGTATCATTATCAAAACCAAGGAAGGCCGGAGTACCAGCCCCCGGACCAGGGTGCGCACACGTACGATTACTACCAGCGGCCTGGGTATGGATCTGGACAGGGATATGGGGGATACGGCCAGGGGCACGGGGGACAAGGTTACGGTGGTGGATACGGATATTAACCTAACCCAAGAAAAAAAAGACGTTGATGGTTAATGCCGATGATGCATGGATGGTCTATGTCTCTCTTGTGTCTATCTTTGTTATGGACGCTTAAAGGCTTGCATTAGCTAGCACACACAAATACCCAGTGGACGGTGGAGCTTGGCTGGCTGGCTGTTTGACTGGTTTAGGTGAACGGGGAAGTTTCTCCAAGGTCTATGTCTTATGAGATAGTACAGTACATAAGTCGTTATCTTTGCTTTCAAAAGAAAGGGCGGAATGTCATGTTGTACAGTACATTATGACTGATTATATTAGATGAACGGGTTATTCTCTTCCAAGAAGTTAATACTCTAAAATGTGCATGCAGTATTCAATGAGCGTCTATTATTACAGTGCAGGCTATTACAATCCACAAAAGATGATGAAGGTAAAGAAAAGAAAAAAAAAAGCACCCTGTCTTAGCAGGGTTTGTTCGTTTGCTCGAATTCGTGGATAATTCATCATAACTGGGTCGGTAGAAGTTATCCCGGCCCCTTCTTTTTCTTGAGAGACAAAGCAGTAAACTGAAATAAAACTAGAGGGTATATATCATTAAGCCAAGTTATCCCAATTCCACCAGACAAAAAATTTCAGACCCGTCCTCAACCAGGAGTACATTCAAGAGTCGACCAATCGACCAATCAACCCAGACACCTCACCGCCCTGATTACTTAGATACCTATATAAATAACACGTAAGCCGGATCAAAGGAAGACAACAATTTTTTTTTGAGAGAGAGTCCAAAGGTGCAAGAAAAAGAAGAGGACTACAACTTCGTTCCCTCTCTTCCACTATCACTCAGCCTCCTGGTTCGCAGGCCATCCAGCGGCGCTGCTGCTGCTGCACTGCTCGATCCCGGACTACTCGACGACGATGACGAGCCCAAGCCCGGAACAGCCCTGGTCTGATGATGGTGATGACTAGCAGCGGCAGCACTGGCGCTGCCAACGCTAGAAGTAGTGGAGATGGTCCGCTGCCCCTGATGCAGACGAGGGTTCATCAGCCAGTGGACCTGCATCCGGACGCTGTTGAGCGCGGCATTAGTGTGCGCCATATCCTCCTTGATACGGAGGCTCTCGTTCATGATCGCCATACTGGCGCGGGCGTCGAGGTCTGTTATGGCGAGAGAGAGCTGGGAGACTTCCTCGCGGAGAGATTCGTGGAGGGAGAGGAGGTAGGTTGTTGCGGTTGAGGAGGAGAGGTTAGAGGAGCGATCAATTGAGGACTGGGTGCGGTTGTGATTGTCAGATGTCCGCCATGACCGTGAAGAAGAGCGCGAACGAGAGCGAGAACGGGCCCTAGTGCTGGTGCGCGTGGATGATGACCGAGAGTCGCGCGCTTCGGCGGCAGGCAGAGCGTGGGACGCCTCGAGGAGTGTGGAGCGAATGTTGGCGATTCCGTCTTCGAGGATCTCATTGCGCTGCTTGAGATGTCTGATTGTCATGTCTAGGGAGTCCAATCGCGAGTTTTGGGCCTCAAAATAAGGGCCCATTGTGATCAATGGACAGTTTTGTTCATGGGCGCCCAGGTCCGCCCGTTTGAGTTTCACAGGACAGCCATATTTGGATGCCGCACAGGGATGGATGGCTTCAGGGCACGAGTCGATGTGTTCTTTCAGGGAATTGCGGAGGATGGACGCTTGGCAGTCAGGACAGGTGGTCCTCAGACTTGGACAGAGCTCATTGACATGTTCCTGCATGAAAAAGGAAGGCGGGTTAGATACCCTGCAGAGTGGCAAAATGGAGACGGAAATCGATACATACTTCAAGATCTTGCTCCATCACGTCCTCCCCGCACCCATCGCATCGGTGGAGACCATGCATGCACCTGCGATCGGGGCTCAGATCCTTCTTCCGGGTCTTCTTGTCGCATGAGAGGCTCGGGCATTCCACGAGCTTGAACTCGCAGTACTTGTCGACGTGGGACTGGACGTGTCCGCGGGGGACGATCTCCTTGCATCCCTCTCCGGAGAAAGGGCATCGTACCCGGATATCATCGCACATGTTGATGAGGAGGCGCGGGACGTTCATGAAGATGTCTCTCGTCGGGGCGCGGCAGGTTGGACAGTTGAAGTCCTCCGGAGCAACGTCCGAGGCGGTGATGGCGGAGTTGAGACATGTCTGGCAGAAGACATGGTCGCACTGTAGACGGACGGGTCTGATAAAAGGACAGTGACATATGGGGCACATGAGATGTCCATCGTAGCTCGAGATGTAGTCCAGGGCGCGGAGGTCCACGAGTTCGTCGAGGCCGCGATCCGGCTGCATCTTGAGAAAGTCCCGCAGGTTCATGCTGACTGGAGGTGAGGAGAGCAGATCGGCGATATAAATAGGAAATCTGTCTCTCCACAGATATCGAGACAAGGTTACAAACAAAGCAGCCACCCGGAGCTTTTGGCGGGAGCTAGCTGACTGGGGGAAGGATTGGTGGTCGAGAACTAAGGATGAAACAAGAGCTGCAGGGAGAAGCCCATCGGGATGCACATCCCCCTGGACTGGAGCGCAAGCAGCTGCAGGGGAGAGCAGAGAAGAAGGGTGGCTGTCTGGAGGTGCAGATGATATCGCAGAGCAGATGTGGGGAGGAGAGGAGGGGAGCGGCGGGACGGGCAGATCGGGCGATCCGCTGACGGCCGAGAAGCGTCGCTGGCATCGGGATCCAACACCGCAGCCACAGCCTGACCTCAAGATAGAACCGTCAACCTCCTCAGATCTCGTTTCAGCCACGATCTCCTGGCGAGATCGTCCAGCATATCTTCGTTCGTCCCCGGCATCTCCGCAGGCTCTCTTCGCCGCATTCCTCTGCCTGCAGCCTTACGCCTCAGATCCACCGCCGTTATATCACGCAGTTGCAGTTACATCCGCCGCATAATTGCATACCTAACCTACTGCCTATCTAAAGTTTGTTCTTGAAGACACTGCGACAAGACGAGAACTTTCACAACCGTTGTTCCCATCGCTCCATCGATCTCCACGATGGCAAACCCGTCTCAGCTCTTCCTCCTTGCAGATCACATCAAACTGTCCCTGTTGGAACGGCAACGGGCCGTCTCGCTGAACCTCGAGCCCAACTCGCAGGATGCGGACATCTCCCGCTCTCTGGAGTCCCTCCGCGAGGGAATCGAGGCGGTGGAATCGAAGCAGGCCAGTCTGGAGGCCAATGACAGCGGCGCAGCATCGGATCTCAGGGACCAAGTCGCAGCCCTGCGCGGGCAGCTCCAGGAGCTCTCGTCCCAATTCTATCGCGGGGGAGCATCGTCCAAAGATGCCATCACGACCCCGAACGAGCCAGCGCTCGCTCAGGACTTCGCCAACGCCAACAAGAAAAGCCCTCCCCTGAGGCACCCAATGCCGCAACATCCGCCCTCCAAATCCGTCCGCTTTACAGATGCCGTCCCCGAGGACATCGACGGCGACGACGACCCCAATCGCGCGGCCCTCCTCCGTCCCTACCGCGACTCCCCCTCACCACCGTCCTTCGACCCGTCCACCATGACCAACCAGCAGATCCACGATCATCACGCGCAGATCCTGCGCGAGCAGGACGAGCAGCTCGACCGTCTGGGCGAGTCCATCGGGCGGCAGCACCAGCTTTCCATCCAGATCGGGGACGAACTGGAGGGGCACATCGCACTGCTGGACGAGGTGGACGGGGACGTGGAGCGGCATAACACGCGGCTGGACCGGGCGAAGCGGCGGCTGGACAGGATCCGGAAGAACGCGAGCGAGAATTGGAGCATGATGACGATTATCGGGCTGATCATCATATTGGTCATCTTGATCGTTATCCTGAAATGAAACGAAATGAATATTTCGAAACGAGACCTTCTGTGGGGAATTCCAAGTTCTCGTCTCATTTCGTCTCGTCGTTTTAATAACCGACTACTGATTTTTGGGAGGTTTCTTTTTTCAACAGTGTTTTTTTTTCTTGGGATGGGGATTTGCCATGTCACTTGTTCCGTGTCTTGTTCTTACTCGCTTCTCCCGTTTTTACTAGTTCCATACGTGGCGGAAACCCGGCGTCCAGTTTCTCTTTTTCTTTTTTCTATTGGTACGAAAGGGAGGGGTCTCTCACAGATGTCTCTTGGCTTGCTTGCTTTGTATGTGGGGGCGTTTATTCGAAACAGGATTTCATGGTATCTTTTTATCCCCTATGTTCACGAACGATACACTCTCCTTGCCTTGGTTGATATGCAATCCACTACTCTCGAAGTCTCGACACGTGTCTTGCTAATTATGGTCGTATGTGTTTATGTTGTGATCCAACCGATGTGTGATTGATGTAGATGATCACCACTACTGTGTCCATCTTCCTAACTTAGGACTTGAACTATGTGGGAACACAGAACGTGTGTACCTTCCTTTCGATCCTTATCTGCAATTGCGTTTCCATTCATATCATATCACAATCTCTCCGCTTTTCATTTTTCCCGGAACTATGCGGATAGCAAATGGTTATTATTATACACGGTTAACATCGGAGAGGAACTTTGATATCCACATCGAGAATACATGTCGTCCAATCTGTGGTTCAGGTTCATGCGAGAAAATAATCCAAATGAGAGAAACAGCGCTACCTAAAGCAATTTACCCATTCCAGCTGCAGCCCACTTCCTTTATTAATGTGCCCTGTTCACAGGATCCTCTCTGTTCGGCAAGTCCTTCGTGGCATGTTGCATCGAGTCGATGCTGCTTCGCGTCGTGTCGATCTCGCCCCTGTCTGCTTTGACCTACAGAGTGACACGTATGGCCGGTTAGCATCAGAGCTCCGACTGAGATACTCCCCAATGGTCAAAAAGGAAGAATGACAAAGCATACCGAAGCTTCACTGTTACTCGCGAGCTCCTGCTTCCATTTGGCGCGGCCATCCTTGGAGCTCTGCAGCTGGTCCTGCTTCTGGGCTTCGTACTCCTCGTGCAAGCCGTCGCGGTCTATGCGCAGTTGGTATTGTTAGTCTATTGCCCCTTCGTGGCTACATACTCATCCAGAGGTTCTTGAGCTCTAAGGACAGCGGCAGCAGCCGGCAGCACGTACTCTGATCACCCTCCTTCAGCGTCAGCCTCGCAGCGGAGCTGTGGAAGCTCGAAGCAGCGACGTACGCGGATCGACGGGCCAGCGGGCCGCCGATGGTCTCACGAGCTGCGGAGATGAGGAAAGACATGGTGACGGTTGTGTTCCAGTTTCAAAAGTATGGAGATTTGTTGTATCAGGTAACGAAGGATGATTCAAGTTCGAAGTACAGTACGCTAGGGTTTGGTAGGTCCCTTCTTGTGTTCTGAGCCTGTCAGATGAGTTTTAGATGTTAGCCAGGTTCAATTGATTCGTTGGTCTGTAAGGACATTTCTGTTCGAACGTTGGATGAAAAAAAAAAAAGCTGCAGGCATGTGCAGTCTCTTCAACAATCGAACCGAGCTCTCAAAATGAAACGAAATTGAGAACAGGAACCTACTCACCAGTTACGATACTCAATCAAGGATCAGGAGGTTCCAGGTCGTCTCTCTTCCTGTGTACGTTCCCGGAGAAGTCAAACAGTTCGAATTGTCCCAAGCGAAAAGAAAGGACGGCCAGGAACAGGCCGGTTAATAAGACAGAAGTACCTCTGGCAACAGGGCGATGCCTCAAGCGAGCGCCCACCAGGCGAGACCGGTTCTGCCTGCGCTCCTTCCCCTCCATCATCCAGCTCCATTGCGATGATGATTAGTGGAGAAAGGCATACGCATTGCAACCGGTTAAACAGGTTTTGATGGTGACGTCACGTCTATAGAAGGGCTCCAACCACGCCCTTTGGACCTAGATTCTACAGAATATCATCAAGTAGGTACTTATCGACCTTTGGAGTCCTCTTGTGGGATAATAGCATTGTCTAGAACATCGATTCCATCCTGCCAGTTAAGGTCCGTGAAAGGTTCAGTGACTTTTAAGCTGATGTTCATTTTCCCTTGGAGAGAGAGCTGGCCTGTGAGAGGCATGGACCCAGTGGTAGGTGACATCATAGATATACGGCAGTCGATAGATTGAGAACAATTCTTGTCGTTCTTCAAGTTTCGACGATGGATCTGAACGACCTTAAGAAGATCCCAGCCGAAGATCGATCATGTAATATTAGAACTACCTTAGTATGCGATCCGCATATTGAAGATTCTGCACCTCAAGCAACCGCCTCTATCAGTCTCGAGTGATCTCATATCTCGCTGATTTGTAACGCACTCGCCGCAGACGGCAAGGAGTGAATAAGGGCACCGACTGTCTCTATCACCATAGCGTCAGCCAAGAATGAGAACCGCATACTCGAAATGGTATGGTTAAAGTATCTTCGTCGAAAATCACCGCAGTATTGGGCCATTTCCATGACTACAGGTTCTCAACACTCTGGAAACCAGGTTCTTCTCAACCAAGTCAGCATGTTTCCGCCCTTCATCGCTATTTTTAGGTCTCTCCAACATGATGATTCCGTGTGTTTGTAGTAGAATGATAACTGCATTGTTCAACTGTTCTGGCAGATCAACTGTTCTGGCAGAAATGGACCCTTTCATAGCATGTTTTCGTCACAGTCAAAAGGTTCAAGCAAAATCTTGTAGAATGTCTCAACAGAGAAGATATCAGTAAGAGGAGACCTCGATAGCTGGGGCTGGGATATGATCGTGAAACGTCCCTGATGCAGTCTGCCAACTGAGTCTGGTCCGGTCCATCAGCTAAAGAGCGATTGAAACTTGAGTAAAACATGCAGCTTGCCTTCGCGAGTATCCAATGCCTGGCCATCGAGGCACGGCATGATAGGGACACATGCGTGAAACAGCAAGAAAAGCGCTCAGACAGTCCTCATGCCCACCAAAGTAGCGTGATTAAGGTCTATGAGATATCGATTCACGAGTGTTACACTGCAATCACCTTAAATCAGACTGCTGTTATGCATACAGGAAATCAACCATCGCCTGGGTTGTGCCAGCCAATCTGTAACTGTGTACAGTCACTCGTTGTATCTATAAAGATAATCCTAATAAGTTGTCGAGAAAACAAGAAAGAGGCTATACACAAAGGAAACATTTGTGAACGAGAGGTGGTTCAGAAATGAAGCAAGATAATGCACTGCATCAAACTCCTGGGGTTCCCCAAGAATGACTGAAAATAAGCAAGTCAACAATTCAAATGAATCAATAAAGGTATATCATCGACACAGCAAAATGAAGAACGGAAGTTTTTTGAATATATTCAGTATATGGCTCGCGACTCGCAAGAGACCGAAACGGCGAATAACTCCACAACCAATCCATGGATTTTCTCACAACCAACCCAACCAACCAGCCACTTTACCTGTGGCACGGAAGCAATGAGTATTGCATGTCACCCATCCCCAACCGAGTCACCAAAAAAAGACATAACAAAACATTCAAAATTCGAAGCAAAAAGGCCAAACATACGGCCACGATATAATCCAGACAAGAAAGATAAAAAAGCCCCAGTCAATGCAGACATATATCGTTTCCGCCGTCTAGATCCCAGGAAAACACACAAGCCAATCCGCCCTTGACGCAACCCAATGATTCAAGAGTATTTTGCAGAGAAAAACATGGCAAAAAAAATGACGTGTAATGTATCCGACAAAGCAACAGCAGCACCAAAGCGTCAACTCCAGACCAAAGCATGCGTTTCAAAACAAGTCGCCGCGCTCTCTATACATCATCGCGGTCGGGCCAGACGGCCAGATTTTTCCCTATCCAAAAGATCAAAAAACCAGGTATCATGTTGGAAAAAGGTAGGATGCAAGAATCAATCCGCAGGCGCCGTCGCTCACAAGGAGAAAACGTCACACCGGAAAAAAGTGTGACGGGGTCTAGGTAGGCGAAGGTAAAGGTCGTAATCGAGGTATATTTATGTACAAAGCGTAATTTGTTTTTCTTTTTGCGTTTCATGGAACAGACGGTTTGTCGTGACAGATTCGCTGGTTGCGTCGAAGGAAAAACTCGTCATTAGAACTGGCGGCTAGGGAACACCCGATAATGCAGAAGGCGCAGGCGACGAGCGAAGGGAATAACATGCCGGGAAAGGAGGCTGCTTGGCACTTGCGTTGCGTTCGACGGACAACGGTCTCACCACCGTCGCTGACCGTTCTGCATCACGCCAGGCGAGATCGAGGTAGGTGGGCTCGACAGGGTCACGCCAGTGTGGGGATTGACGATCGGAATGACTTTCCTCGTACGCACAGCCGTCGGCTGCTGGAAGGTCATTTGATTAAGATTATTGATGCCGGAAGGAATGTACGAGTTGGTCGAAACAGGAGACAAGGAGATCGATGGCGTGACTTGTTGGGCAGGTTGGATCTGGTGCTGGAGTGGAGACGAGTCAGGAGAACCACTCGAGAGAGATGACCGGTCAGAGCCGGACGAATGGATGGAGTGCAGCTGCAGGGGCATCGTGTCAGCAACATGTCTGAAAAAAGTGTCTACTTCTATTCGAGAAAGTGCCTGCAAGAAAGCAGTACTGCAGTTTGGGCGGGGAAGGAATACATACATCGTCCTCGGTGAGCAGACTCGGGCAGAACTCCAGGTCATCGTCCAGATCGAACGAGCGCCCCGCTTCAAAGCGCGCGCGGAATGCTGTCACTGTCGGGGCCTCGGCCAGCTCTCTCATGCTCTTCACGCCCCTGAACTGCCTCTGGGAGTTCTGCGAGGCCATCCTGGGGCCTCTTCGGGAGCGGCCGCCATGGTGGTTGTTGGCGGCAGAAGCCATGTGGGAAGCAGCCGCAGCATGGTGCTGCTGGTGCTGCTGTTGCTGGTGGTGTGCGTAGAAGTATGTCGACATGGTGATGGTGTGATTGGAAAAGGGTTATCGGATGAGCACCGTCAGGCTGAGCTGGGTGCGGCGCAATGCAAGTGGTAAAACAGCAGAGAGAAGAGTAGGAGGAAGTAGACTTAGGAAGAGAGGAAGAAGAGAAAGACCGGACGGAGAAGATGAAAAGGGAAGAGAGAAGTCGAAGTGGAATTGAGAGAAAAGCGAAGTGCTTCCGTGGGTTGTGCGGGTTGAAAACGAGATGGCGGGACAGAAGAAAGACGAGAAGAGGTCGGGGAAGAAGAGAGAGAACGAGGGAGGGAGCGACCGAAGGCGAAAAGCAAGAGGGGCCGGCAGTGGGGAAGCGCAAGGGCGGTACTGTAATCCGTACGGTACGCAGCGACGCCGACCGCAAGGACCGGATGAGACCGCAGGGGGAAGGGCGCACGCGAGGCGTAACGTACGGTCAGCTCGTCACGCAGCACCAACCAGCGATCGGCCCAGCAGCAGTGGCGACACAAAGACACCGTCACGCCCGCCATTCCCTCGGGCGGAACGCAGAGGCCAATGATCGGAGCTGCAGGAGATGGCGGTGGGGAAGCGCGGTGGTTCCGATCAATCATCCTGCGCGCGGTGGAGCCAACGGCGCCTGCTGATGTGCTCCTTCACCACGCTGCGTGACGTCGATGGTCAGTTTCAGTCCGTGGGCGTGGTGCACTGGCTCAACGCTGGCCTGTGGCTGGCAGGCCCTACGCATTAGACTCAGACACTCCGGAGTCGGGAACGGAGGGCAACAGTACGCGAGGTGGCCCGTACGTACATCCTGCATATCTGCCCTTTCTCCTGCTGCTGGACAGTATACTGCAGCAGACGGCGCGTAGACCTGCAAGTCGCAGAGGCAGACTCGCACCTTTCCCTGCGCGTCTGTTCATGCGACCGGTGCCAACCCATCCTCAGTGGAGGATTGGGAGAGAAAGGGACTGGTGTCATTGGAATGAGGATGCCCACGGACTCGTCTCCTGATTTCCATTTTAGTCACAGACATGCCTCGGACTCTTTGCCACCCAATGAGCGGCCGTCTCCAGATACAGCCCATGTCAGGTATGTTATAGTCGGTAATACCCGTTATATTTGACCGTGCCAGCTGGCAGTCGGCTCGGCCAATCACGGCCCCCTCGCACACTGATCTGCTGCCTTGGAGCCTTCGATAGCCTTCCTCCCCATCCGTCTTCGGCAACCGATCGCACCACGGGCTGCTCCACAGCTATTATTATTGTCTCTGTCAGTCGTTCCTGGACCATTCTTGACCCTGTCAATCGTCACGATCTATCGAAAGATCCAAATAGCGGCCGGGATGCTCCTCCGCACAATCTCAAAAGATGCCGTGCAGCATAGCCACCGGACTGGCCCGTTCCCGGTACGGAGTACTCTGTAGGCCCCTTGACTCTGCCGTCCGGAGCGCATATTGTTCCTGCAACTGCACAGCAAACAGACGAGCCACTCAGCCCAGTGCCCACTCATCTAGCGCCTCCAGCCATGAGCCTGCCGCTGTTGCAGTCAGTTCATAAATATTGGTCAAAGACATCCAGTCTGCGTTCAAGATCGCCCATCTGACTACCATGAATGGGTGGTTAGCCAAGCTTCCTGCAGGGAATCGGTAAACGAAGACGTTTGTGGCTTTTTGCAACCGTCCAGCCCAGCGTTGTAAGGCTTGGGGAAAGTTTTCTCGCGCTGTACAGAGTACACGGCGGTAGCAAAGAGTGCTTGTCACTCCAAGCTCGAACGCTCGTTCGTAGCAGCCTACCCTGACCGCAAGTTGCACCTGGGCTGGGCAGTGGGAGAGCAGCAGCCTCCCGGGGCCTCCTCAACGGAGAAGCCCGTAACACCAAGCAAAGCCCCTGCCGGCGCTCTTAACGGGGAGTTTCTGACTCTCTTGAGGGCTCCATAGGGGCCTAGCCCTCCTATGCGAGGTACGCTAAGTAATAAAATAATGCCCTTGACCCTCTCAAAAGGGTCCTTAGGTTAGGCAGAGAAAGAGGCCGTCTTCGGATTTGCATGATTGCATCCCTCCATTTCACCGCCCTTTGGGAAATCAAAAGCAACCATCTGCTCCTTGACAGAGTCCGACCATCTTCACACAGGACGTGGGTTTTAACTCTGACCTTTTGCAGCATGTTGTTCGCAGACTTTTCACCATCTCTGCGCAGTAGATGGGACGCCGATTGACCCGTAATCATGATTGGACATTAGGTCGTTTGTAGCATGGCAGTGTCAGCAGTGCAACTACAGGTGATCATGTACTAGTCCGTACTCTGTGCTTCTACGTACGGGTTATGCGTCTACAGAATTTCTTGCCCTTTCACATCGTCGTAAGCGCTATCTACATCAACAGTTTCAACACGGGCAGGCATCTACTAAACTTGCAAATCCCACACCTATCAACACTACTGTAAGTGTAGGGACTCGATTCAAGTTCTACACCTTATAATGCAACATGGTTATTAAAGTACTGACTAAGCCCAGCGCTCTTAAGTTAACTAACTAGTTAGGACATATATGCAAGTACCACTCAATACGAAGTAGCGTCTCTCGAATTTGGCAAACACTACGTACATGGATTATATCGGCAATCACCGTCTGCGCATGCATATGTGTACACTACTTCGATCCCTGTAACAGTGTACAGTAGCGCAACATCTCCATGGATTATGCCTTGGCATGGCATGTCCATGGAATCAGTCATGGACCAGGGACCAGGACGGCATGGTTCGAACTCGGAAGGTACTCGTCCTGCATAGCCACCTAATTACCAGGCACCTAACCTCCTAGGGTACTCTCCATGCTGTGGCATGCCGGGATGAATAATGTGGCGCATGCAGAACGGCAGCATTTCAAGGTTATCGCTGGAATACAGCGTAGTAGCTATCATTCCCCATTCTCTAACCCCTTATTTTTTTTCGGCTTCTAGAAAAACCCAGGTAGGCCACATGGCGAGATGTGAAGATGCGGAATGCAGTCGCATGGCTTAGTAGGTCTAATGTAGCATGATGATGATGATGATGCCATCTAGATCTCAAGAACCAAAGAAAGTAGTCTATATCTGGAAGGATAATAGGAGCTCCAACTTATCCCAAGACATAAAATCACCAATGTAAGGTACCAAAAAGAGGGCATTCCGAGTCCGGTGAATGACAGTATACCACTCTGTACTTCCATGGTTGGTTGGTACGGCAACCTGCCTGAAGGCAACAACAACATCCCAGTAGAATCCACAAGCGGGTCGACAGGATCTACTCCATACTGTACCTAACAACCAACCCCCCTTGTTTTCTCCGCAATCAGTAAATACAGTACAGAATAGAATACGACCTGTGAAGTGTGGGGTACAGCGTTATTCAAAGCCAGCCCGATATCAAACAGTCAGATGCACTCCAAATATATCACGAGCAAATCCGTTTTGCAGGGTTTAAGAAAAGGAGTCGCTTTCTCACCGTTTGTTTACGATGTAGTTCAGGGCTGAAAGTCGATACTGTACTGTACTGTACCTCTCCGTACTACTCTACTCTCTACGGCCAATCATATAGACACAAAAGGTCAACTGTGACTTAGGTAATCCGATTCCGACCAAGGGGCCAGGGCAAAAAAGCAAAAAATAAGAGTAAGACCAAGGAAATTAAGAATGTGCATTCTTTTGTCTCCGTGGGATTCCGGAAAGTGGGGGTTCGAACTTCCAACGAAGAGGGCTTAGAGCCTTACTAGAGCCCCTTTAGCCCGCCGGCGCTATCAAGATTCTGGCGTGACCCGTGACCCTGCAGGTATTTTTACTAAGTCTAACCTGCCCAGTTTTAACCAGTAATATTACTAATCAGCGGGATCGGAGTGCACGGTGCGGTTACACGGTACTCCGTAGCCCGGGTTATCATTACGCTGCTACTTGTACGCAGTTTACTCGGCCAAGTTTGATTGGATGGGGGACCTTGGGAAATTGGGTGTGCAAATGCTGCAAATAAATAGGTAGCAGGCACCTAACCTTGTGGGAACATGTATGACGATCATGATGCCCAACGAACAGCAGCCTTACTATGGAATATTCACAATCTAAGGGTGAGGTGCAAAATAGTTTCTTCATAGGATTACGTATATTTCCTCTAGCCTTAGTGTAGAACGTGCTGGTCGGAGAATGTATATATTTGGTAGATCTAACTACTAGGTATTTAGATTTAGCCTGACAGCCTTATGGCAACTGATATTCACTGAAGAGTAAGATAAATAAAGAATTCCTTCATAAATACATCACCACAGCGCCAGAGTTCATGCTTTAGCCAGCAATGCTTGCGCTCATGCTAGGTACGAATTATATATGCATCAAATCAAAAGGATATTGAACCCGCCAGATTGTCAAAACACGCAGACCCATCAATCATATCGTAATAAGCAGCATGCGAGCAACAATGCATTGTGAGCCGTAAAAGAATCTGTGATATTCCGAAAAAAGCGTCATGACCGACGTGATCGATGTGTATCCATATACTGCAGTGTGTACCAGCAGGACGAGATCGATTTGATGAAAACGCTTCAGCTCTCATCTTCCATTCACAATATCATCTCCTCGGGCAGAACCATCACTTATCCAAATTCTTACTCTTCACCATCCGGCCAATGAGTTCCTTGCAGTGTTTCTCGCTGTATTGCTCCCATACCTCGTAGAGTGAGACCAGCTCTTGGGTGCATTCGATGACTGCTTTAATATCGACCTCACTTTCTGCGAGCCAGGTGACAATTTTCTGGATCCTCGGTGGTGAGTTCTTGTCTCCTAGCGCTGCAAGAGCACCGGCACTCCCATCCCGAATAACACTAGCCAACGAGGACGGCCCAGTTCCATGAAAGACCGTCTGACTTGGCTTGAAGACGACAGCGACTATGATGGCCATGACGGCAATAACATGAGGGGGATACAGAAGCGGTAGATCCGTAAGATAATGGTCGTTGATGACCGACCACGCCAGAGCAACCTCATCAGAAGTCAAAGAAAGTTCGGTTTGGAGTTCCGAAAGGGTTCGGTATGGATGGTGGATGATGAGCTGGGAGTTCATTTCGGATATCAAGGAGAATTCGCATTCACCCAGCTTTGCGACGTCAGAGGTGATGAAATCTATATAGATGTTATAAAGGGACTACCAAATAAAATAAAATAAAAAGGGGTAGAGATAAAAACAGTAGAGACCAAGAGGAGAAGGCACATACCTGGCCAGAGACCTCGGGCCTCACCGACAACGAATCGGATGTGCTGAGGGCATTCTTCCATCTTACAAGCAAGATAGAAAGCAGTAGTGAGAACAAGATAAGGATTGGTCTGTCGTAGCTCAACTTTGGTGTAGAATCTTTTGATATACACCTGTGCAGTCGCTAGCGCCTGCTGTCTTGTCGACATCCTCTTTCCCAGCTTGGTGAGTTCTATCAGGTTCATACGTTAGTCGACCCAAACGCAGAATATCCGTGGTGCTGACTGGGCCTACGTTGGTTGAAATAAATACTGATGAGCCTCAGGTCCGGCAAAGGAAATTGTGAATAGGCCATTTTGTCTCTCTCCTTGAGGTTTTCTCTGATCTCCGACAGCTTTTCCCTGGTGAAGAGCCAATGGCGACGCTGGGTCGAAGCCCAGTAGTTGGCAGCCATGGCTGGGGGAATATCAGGGGGTATATGTTCTTTTATTAAAAAAGATAGATCCTGAAAGGAATGGATATAAGGTGCTGAGAGGCGCCTGGTAGACTAGGCCACCTGATGGTACAGGAGGAATGCTGATACAGCAGACGCAGACACCTGCAGACAGAAGAATGACCCTGTCTGACAAGCTATGACAGGCTGTTCAAAAGTAGCCAGACACATATCTAGATGACCACCCCATCAGGCCGCTGTTTACCGTTTATCGCGTGATAGGTGAGCCGTGGCGGATGAATATCAAAAGTGTCCGAAAGAGGTATGGTAGGGCTGGAGCCCTGCCGTTCTGGTTAAGCCCCCGTGAGCCCGGGCTGCATTCGGACTTAGGCCGGCTATGGCGTATGTCCAGACTCCCAAGCACCATCTCCAGCTTTGCCCAACTTTCCCCGTTACCATACCAAGGGCATACGATCGTTCAGGCTCATGTACCCCGCATTTTGCCCATCCATTTCTGATGCACAGCTGGTCATCGTTACTTGTCCATCCCTGTCTCAACGGGGTTCCTTGCTGCAGCCGTTCTGTTCGACTTCCCGAAAAATAATGAACAGCGCCCGATAACAATTTTGCTCCGTTGAAGATGGCATACGGCGAGTCCAAAGATGAACGCAACCGGAGAATTGCCAAACTCTGGGAGGCACTTGACACTCGCAGGGAAGGTCAAATTGGATTCAATGGCCTGAAGAAGGGACTGAAGAAGATCGATCATCGTGAGCATGACCTTCTGCGATCTTCCTGCATGCCCCTCGTTGTCCGCTGACTTGGTTCGAATCAGCTCTAAAGAATGCGGACAATATGCTGCGAAGTGTAATGCAAACAGTGGATACAAACGGTGATGGGCAAATACAATATAACGGTAAGATCGCAAAACAAAAGATGGCCAACATCTTTCCCGTCCAACTGGCCCTGCGCCAGCCTGTTTACCCGCCTAATGTTCCTCAGAGTTCCGTGTGTTCGTCGATTATGCCGAAAAGGAATTATGGCACCTGTTCGAGAGCATCGACCGAAACCACAATGGCGAAATCGACAAGGGCGAGCTGAGGGCCGCATTTGCGAAGGCTGGCGTGACCGTCTCGAGTGCCAAGCTTGACGAATTCTTTGCAGAAGTCGACACGAACAGAGATGGGGTTATCAGCTACGAGGAATGGAGGTATGGGTTCTTGTATCGAGTGAAGGAGAAAGTGCCCTTTTGGCTGATGATGTTAAGGGATTTTCTGCTCTTTCTTCCCGCAAAGTCGTCATCAGACTTGCGTGCTGTTCTATCATACTATTCTGCCACGGGAAATCTAGACCCGGAAGGAGATGTCCACATCAATGAGCCTCTACAGGGTTTAGGTATTGACCACTCGTTTCCTGCATCTTTAATCTTGGCCATCAAAAATTTCCTGTACAGCATATTTCAAGCCCCGGTCTCCCAACCAGCCGTCGCTCGATCGGGTCATGCCAACCCAGACGGGAGATTGAAACTGGAACCCACCCCTGATGTTGACTTGGTCTCCTTAGATGATGGCGACTTTGAGTTAGAATGGCTGCCCGTATCCTGGATTGTAGCCATATGGATGTCCTTCCGATATTATGAACAGAGGTTGACGGAGAACACGCCTCACTTAGGTTACTTCCTTGCTGGCGGAATAGCAGGTGTTGTCTCAAGGACAGCCACAGCGCCCCTCGATCGTCTCAAAGTCTATCTCATCGCCCAAACCGGCGTCAAGAATTTGGCTGTTCGTGCAGCAAAAGAAGGAGCCCCGTTGCAAGCGGCTGGAAAGGCCTCAAGGACATTAATCGAAGCGACCAAGGAGTTATGGAGGGCTGGCGGAATCAGGAGTTTATTTGCAGGTCAGTGGTGGAAGTTCATATGGATGGGATACACAGGCTGACGGGTGCAGGGAATGGTTTGAACGTGGTGAAGGTCATGCCCGAATCTGCTATTAAATTTGGAGCATACGAAGTGAGACAGCCATTTGATGCTACAGTATTCACCCGGTACTAACTGGTCAAGGCCTCGAAACGTGCGTTTGCTCGACTTGAAGGGCATAACGACCCGAAGAGACTTCTTCCGACGTCACAGTTCCTGTCCGGCGGATTCGGCGGGATGGTAGCTCAGTATGTTGCACTCCGTCAAGCGGGCTGCGCTGTCTGCTAAACGCACTCCAGATGCTTCGTTTACCCACTTGATACCCTTAAGTTGTAAGTCGCAACCGTTACGGTTGAATTGTCTGCTCCAATGGCTGACTATTTTATCAGTCGCATGCAATGCGAAACAGTTGAAGGTGGCCTCAAGGGCAATCGGCTGATCGCCGCGACGGCCAAGAAGGTGTGGCAAACGAATGGCTTGTATGGCTTCTTTCGTGGGCTGCCCTTGGGTCTTGTGGGCATGTTTCCCTACGCCGCTATCGACCTCACTACGTTCGAATACTTGAAGCGAGCACTCCTTGCCCGTAGGGCTCGTGTCAGCCGCTGCCACGAAGATGACGTCCCCCTCAGCAACTTCAGCACAGGTGCTATTGGTGCATTTAGCGGGGCTCTGAGTGCCTCTGTCGTTTACCCGTTGAACGTGCTTCGAACAAGGTTGCAGGCACAAGGCACTGTGCTCCATCCTGTGACATACAACGGAATATTCGATGTTGCACGTAGAACCATTGAAAAGGAGGGTGTTCGTGGCCTTTACAAGGGCATCACACCAAACCTGCTCAAGGTCGCTCCGGCAGTGTCCATCAGCTACGTGGTTTACGAGAACTCAAAGAGACTACTCGGCCTAAAGTGATGGACTTTCCCCGAAGTCCGCTATCCTGAGCATCTCCAGTGGTCTAAACACCATATGACATTGGGATGTACATGAAGGATCAGCCTATCCGGACGTTTTGCGCCGATGCTTCGGGCTC
The DNA here is from genome assembly GCF_041956765.1 of Thermoascus crustaceus. Lineage (NCBI taxonomy): Eukaryota > Fungi > Ascomycota > Eurotiomycetes > Eurotiales > Thermoascaceae > Thermoascus > Thermoascus crustaceus. The sequence goes on along the minus strand of NW_027192528.1, from coordinate 1,020,279 downwards.
TGATAATCAGTCTGAGCCTTTCATTTCATCCTTGGATTCTTCTTAGATACCCAAATAGTCAATGCCTGGAGATCACACGACCATTTCCCCAGGTGTAGACATATCTGTTTCATGTTATAACTAGCTTTTGTTTTATTGATCTTGGCAGCATTTGAGTTGCTGATCTGCATCTTGATCATACACGAAATGATCTCCTTAATCCAAGGAGAACATGTACAAAACGTTTTGTTTCAAAAAGTACATAATAGCATAGCATAGCATGGTGTGGTAGGGCGTGATTTTTTTGTGTGGCGTTGCAGTGGCGTCGCGCATACTAGAATATGAAGGTGGGAATTTCCATATGGAAGGAAATATTTTCAAGCCATGGGGATTTTTTGTCTGTTAGAAGATCTGTCGATTTTATAGGGCCTGATTGGTGTTTCCATACTCTTATATATGTATATAAATTTAGCTAATTGAGAAGAAAAAACTGTACTGTCGGTTCTGACAGCGCAGTCAATAAATAGAACAGGTGCTTTTGCTGCGGTGGTAAGCACGTAACGGACTACTGGATCGAATGTTGTCATTCGTAATTTCCAATTCGTGCTTCTTATTCGTTTCATTATGCATATGCGTAGTATCATATGTACATGTTGTTTTGTATAATGGACTATGAACAAAACAATTGCAAAACTAGGTAATCATTAATAGCACTGTGGCTTACTTCCTCAGCTTAGCCACGACCGCAACCTCCTCATCCTTGGGCAAAATATCCGGCACCGGCCCGACAGGCGTGATCCCAAACGGATTGATCTGCGAATGACTCTTCGTGTAATGCTTCTTGATGTGCTCGAACTGCGTCGTCTCCCGGAACGCCGGCACATCCCAGTACAGCGTCCTCAGCCACCGATGGATGGCCGGGTACCCGGAGCGGATGTCGCGCACGTTGCACTTGAAGTGCTGCACGTACACGGGGTCGAAGCGCACGATGGTCGTATACAGTCTGATATCGGCCTCGGTGACCGTATTGCCGAAGTAGAAGGGGGAGTTGTCACCGGAGGAAGAAGCTTGTTTGGCCACGAGGTGGGCCTCGATCCGGTCCAGGGAGGAGAAGAGGGCCGTGACGGCCCTCTCGTAGGCTTCCTGCGTTGTGGCGAAGCCGGATTTGTACACGCCGTTGTTGACGTCGTTGTAGGTCCATTCGTTGGTTGCTTCGATTTCGGAGCGGAGGTGAGGCGGGAAGAGGTCGATGGAGCGGTATTTTTCCGGGAGGAGGTCGTCGAATTCGTAGTAGAACATGCGGATGATTTCGGAGCTCTAGCGATGTTCGTTAGTTCACTGATTTGGGTGATGTTTTATGGTTGGGAAGTGTGAGATATAACGAACCTCGTTGCTCACGATCCTCTTCGTCTTCTTGTCGTACAGCGCCGGGACCGTAAACCGTCCCTTGTACTCCGGGTCCACGGAGAAGTAGATATCGCGGAGGTGAGTAAATTCAGGATGCACAGGGTCTGGGGTGACGTTCTCGCCGGGGAGCTTCTCATCGGCCGTCGCGAATCGCCAGCCTGCGCTCGAGGATCAACCACTGGGCTCATAATGGCGTTTTTCAATGGATCATAGGAATAGTGCACTGCACGAACCGTTCTCTCCCATATGCCAATGCACACATGTGAACGGGATGATCTCCTCAAGACCCTTGAGCTTTCGGGTGATCAATGTCCGGTGCGCTGTGATCGACGCATTTCAGTCAGCATTGCATTCTACCGATACTAAGAAATAGAAACTGGGGACGGAGAGAACATACCCCACGGACACGCATACGAGACATAGAGATGGTATCGATCCTTCTCCGGCGGGAACTCCGCTCCAGGTTCCCTCGAGATCCAGTTGCGGAAGACGGACTGCCCGCGCTTGAACTCTCCAGACTTGTCATCGGGATGAACCCAGTCGGTGATCTTGCCGGTCTAACAATTGCCATTGTTAGAAAAGAAGAGCGCCACAAATACGCTCAAGACGAGCAGGGGTGGCCCAGCGTACCGACATCTTTCGTGCAGCTGCGGCGGGGATTGATGCGGAGATAGAATCAGAGCTATGAGGGGGTGGCACAAAGAAACCCGCAGGAACAAACTTCGGTCTTGATATATGATGGAAGATTTGTCGCAATCTCAGAATCGGAGAAGACATATATGCATTTGAGAGGGAATTTCGCGTTGAACTACAACAACGCGAGCAGACGAGTCGCATGTCTTTTTGTATGGTCTGGCCGCGGGGGTTAAACATGACGTCGATCAGTCGACCCGCGGGCCGTTGCTGACAGTCTCTGACAAAGCACTGACTACTAACTTACGGAACACACGCCTCGGCAAACACTTGCTTATTTACCGTCATCTCATTGGCATCAAGTCAACTAAGCAAAGCTGACAAAAAACTACCACCTGATATTCTATTTAATGCAGTCCACTAGACTCGTTTCTTGAAAGGAGATTTCTCCACAATTCACAGTCCACCCTTAAGGAAACAGCTCTAGACACCCAGTAGTTTACTTCCTGAGCTTCACCATCACATACGGAATCTCAACGTCTTCCTCCGTCTGGTCCTCCGCAGTGACCTCAAAAATGACGTTCTTCTGGTGCTCTGGGATAGGCTTCTTGCTGATGTGCTCCACCAGCTGACTCATCCTGTAGAATTGCAGTTAGCATCTGCCTGAAAGCCGAAGTTAGGGAATTGATAGACTTACTTCATTGGTAGACGGTCCTTGACCTTCGATGGACCGTAGAAGCTGGCATACAGCAAGCTGACACCGGAGCTGACCATGGTCACCTCCAATCCCTTGTCCGAGAAGTACTTGAGGAAGTCTTGGAGTGGAATATCATCAACCTCAAAGCGGTCCCAGAGTTTATCGATAGTCACCTCGCCAGTCTTGCCCAGGTACTTGCCCTTTGGACTAGCAATCGGCTCACTGAAGCCGAAGAACGGCAACGCAAGGTTGACGAAGCCGTTCTTGTACTGCTCGATGTCCTTCTTGCCATCGACAATCTTGTACAACTCGAGGATGACCAGACCGGTCACCAGAGCAGTTGTGGTTGCAATGGCAGGGATGATCTTGCCAGCAATGAACTTCGTCTTGTGCCTGTCAGCCTGCGGGATATCATAGTTCTCAGCACGCAGGTTGCTGGCCGCAGTGATGAAGTCGATGTGGTAGTTGGTGTCATCATCCTTTTCGAATTCAACAGGGTTCAAGCGGAAGCCAGCGAGCGACTTCGGTGACGGGAGGGAGGCAACAAGGCGCCGGATTTCTTCGTTATCATCGAACGACGTTCCAGATGGCTGCGCATTTGGATCAGGCTCGTTCTCATCGGCCTGGATCTTCACGTTGGAGCTTGGAGTGAATTCAGGGATGATCATGTTTTCGACGATCTTTCTGTAGTACTCCTTGTCCACTCCAGGGTTCTTGATACCATAGTTGTACGCATGAAGGTTGGCCGCAGCGATGATGAAACCGAGGTGAGTCGGGTTCGAGCCATCGAACTTCAGCGGCGTCGGCGCGCGCTTGGGGCCAGACCAGAAAGGCTGACCGGTCGAGGTCTTAGAGTCCCGAGGGAAGTTGTACAGCAGCTGCTGGATCGCATTGTTATACTGGGCCTCGAATTGATGGCGGGCCCAGACGATGCAGTCATCAAAGGTAAGCGGCTTCTCGGTAACCAGGAAATCCCGCAGGTGCTCCAACGTCTGCTTCTCGTTACCAGCCTGCTTCAGAGTCTGCTCAATGTAGTTAGGCTGCGAGAGGTACATGTTGACAGCCTCAGGAGGGCCAACAAAGTAGGTCTGGAAGAGGTCTCTCGCCCAGGCAATTGTATGTTCAATACGGTTGGGGAAGCTCTTCAGGGTGCACATGGGGAATGACTGCTCCGGAGGATCCTGGGAACTCGAATATGACTCGGTGATATTGGGCAGGACGACCTGGGTATTGCCCTTTGTTCCAAGGGTGCCGCTCTCCAGAAGAGGCTTCCGGAAGAAAACGCAGCGGCGGTCGACGTAGGTTCTCGCGTCAACATTGTCCAAAGCATTCGTCACCACGTCAAGCTGCTCCCAGAACTCCTCGTTGAATACATGCTCAGTGTCCTGTCCGACTCGGTCTCGAAGGGTCACGATCTTCCCCTTGAGCTCTGGGTTCATTGCCTGAACCATCGCAGAGGCGACCTCACTCTTGAGCTTTCCGACATCCTTGGCCCTGAAGAGGAATTGACGGTTCAGGTTGCTCTTCTCAATCTGATCCATGTCCGTCACATTAATCTTTCCCTTGGGGCCAGTACCCAGACCAATCAAGGCCCAGTTCTTGAGCATCTCACATCCGATAGCTCCTGCGCCGACTAGAAACTGGTGGACGTTCGAGATCTTCTCCTGGAAATCCTTTCCAAAGACTGCGATCTGCCCATCGTAGCGAGTACCAAGTGGTTTGCAGGTCTCCTCGGAGCGGGTGACAGACGTAGGCAGAGACTCCAAAGAATCAAAGTACAGCCACTGAATAACAGGGTTGAACTTTCCGGAGACTGCCTTCAAAACTTCCTGAGCAGCAAGACCACCAAAGAAGGCTGCCATCGGGTTCAAGTCTCCTCGAGCCTGGTAGCTCAGCTCCTTGATGAGTTTCTCATCCAGCTCCACCTTGTCCTCTCCTTCTTCGGCCAGAGCTTTAGCAAGCTTCAGCACTTCCTGCGCATCACCCTCGTTGTGGGGCCGAGGGAATTGGCCGTCGTGGCTCTCGGCGAATTTGTGAAGAGCCTGAATACCGATGTGTAGTTGCTGAGGCCGGTCGAATTTGGCAAAATCAGAGACCATCAGTTCCGGCTTCTTCAGCTGTTCCTGAAGCGGCTGGAAATCGATGAACCTGGGCATCTTCACCTGAGTGAAGAGACCGCCGCCCTTGTAGGTCCCAAGACCGGACACATCACCAATGGAGAAAGTGTAAGGCCCCTTGACGGAGACCTTGCGGGGATCGCAGCCATTGAGCCCTTCCATGCCCTTGACCTCCGAGAACGTCACGTAATCGCCATCTTCCAAACCGTGTCTGGTCTCGTCCAATGCAGACACCAGGCCGTCTTCAGCGATATCGGCGACGATTCCGCTGACGGGGTCCTCTCCCGTAGTGTCACCGACGGTGAAGTTCTTTCCAAAGTCGTTGAAGAGATATCCAAAAAGACCGAAGGTATCCGTGATGACGATGTAGATGCCATTCTTGTGGCAGTAGTCGGCAATTGCGAGCTGTTCCTTCAGAGGTGTGAGGGTCAAGACAACCACCTGGAAGCGCCTGAGCTGTGAGAGGTCATCGACGATGCTGTCAGACTCGAAGACGGTGACAGGAACGTATGAGTTCAGCTCCGCGACCCGCGGGGCCGTAACGTCGGCACGCCGCTTGCCGACATCCTGTGGCTGGAGGAAGAACTGAGAGGAGAGGTCAGATATGGCGACGGGAGCAGGGTCGTAGAGAGTAAGCGATTTGACGCCAGCGAGAGCAATGTTCTTTGCTATAGGACCACTGTTAGAAAGAGCCACGGAATTTCTCAGTTATAATGGAACTCACCAATTTCGGCACCCAAGCCCTTGAGTCCAACAACAAGGACATTTGACGAGCCCATGCGCTTCATGGCCTCGTGGCCAAGGACATACCTGCGAGGTGTCAGTAACCAGTTGCATGGTTGATAGTATATGCGGGAGGAACGCCTACAGTTGCCGACTGTATAAGGACTCGTCGATCTCTCCATGTTTGATCATCTCCACAGTTTCCTGTGGGTTGTCGATCTGCATCTTGCCGTCCTAGAGCCTGTCAGTTGTCTGCTCCAACGATAGAACCCAGACCAAGGCACATACCGTCATGATCTTCTTCTCTGGAGGAGCTGTTTCTTCACTGGTGGAGGCCTTGCGCTTTCCCAGCTTCGCAGTCCGAAAAACGGTGTTGGCGTGAATGGTGAATACGGCGGACGATGAAAGCCTTGCCCTGAAGCAAGACTTTCAGACAAGGATTAGTGGTCTCTGCAACTCACTGCGTAGGAGCTAAGAGAGTCGGGAGAGGTATATTAGGTAGTGCTGAGTAACAGCAGCCACAGCGGAGCACTCAACCTGCAGGCGAAGCTGGGGTTGGTGGTGGGAGAGAGAGGGGTATGGAGGGATCAGTCAGAAAACAACACAACACAACACAACACAGAGAGAGAAGCGATGGAGAGAGACACAGCGAAGGAGATGTTCGTGTGGAGAGGGAGGTGAGGCAGAAGAGATGCTTGCCTCGACGTAAGAGGACCTCCAGCAGCGCTGACTAAGACGAGCGCCCGCCACGATTGGGCGGCGAGACCCCAAAGGCCAGAGCAGCCCCGCGGGCGCCAAAACACCGTATCGCATCCCCGCCACGTCGGGCCTGGACGCTGGACAGCTTGTATGTGTGCTGTAGCTGGGGAAATTATGGTATCCAGGGGCAATTTTGAAGTAGAAGACCTCCAGCTACATATGTGCTGTACGGTGTACAGCGCTGCAGTACACACCCTAGATGCATGCTCCTGCGCGACAGGAGAAGCTGTACGCAGTCCTCCGTAGTGAGCTCCGGCGCCCGTCCCCAGCTCCGCGCTCGCGTCTACACCTCCCGCGCGACAGCTGATTCCACCCACGGCACAACCACCCCGGAAGGCCAATTGCTGTTCTCCATTGGCCGTCTGGATGTGCCGTTTCGAGCTGCTGGGGAGAAGTATCTTGTACTGGCAGCGTCGACGGGCGAAAGCAGGTAGAGATCGCGCATCCAGGTTGGTCCACGAATCGCGACATAGCCATCCAAGCGGCCGACGGCTCTGCTAACCATCTCGAACGGTGTGGACAGGCAATTTGAATCAGAATGCTCCACGAGATCCTTCTCTCCCTCTCCGGCCAGCCGTCCCCCCTCCTCGACGCCCAGACAGACGAAAATGGCCCTCCCCAAGAGGCTTTTCCGCTTCTGTCACCCCCGGAGAAGGCCCTCCTCGCCTCCCTCGCCCGTCTGAGCCGCCTTCACACGTTGCTGCGCTCGCATACGTCGCTGATATCCTCTTCCCATCGTTCGACCGTCTGTCGTGCCGTGTCCACTGCCATCGCGACGGAACATCTCGGGAGGTTTCAGAAGAAGATACTGGAAGTGGAGAAAGCAATTCTAGTCAAGGACAGTGGCTATGTCGGCGGATATGGCATCGTACCTTTGTCCACCATTGTCGGGGAGTTTGCTCCCTGGACACGGAGGATGGAGTGGCTTTGGGAGGTCGCGCGTTTCATGCGGCCGGAGTCCACCAAGGATGGAGCCGCAGAGGGTTGCAGCGGCGCCGGTATAATTGACTATCTCCGCAAGGAAGCGCAGACAGGTTACCAAGACCTCGAAGAGATGGCGTTGCATCTAGTCAAGGCTGCGGAAACAGCATGGATGCGACAGCTGTCAATGTGGCTGCTGTATGGAAATCTGCCGGCGTTTGGCAAGGAAGACTTCTTTATCCAAGAGAATGTCAGCGACGAGGACGACGGCCGGCAGGGAGCCAGGGACTTCGTCATGCACGTTAATTTACTGCCGAAATTCGTTTCACCTGCAATGGCTTCTTCAATCTTGTTCATTGGCAAGTCTCTGAACCATATCGGAGCCAGGCGCAAGGGTTTTACGACCGGTTCTTCCCAGAACTCATTATCACACGTCACGCTACATGCAGAGCATATCCAACACCTTTCTTCCCTGACATCGCCCATCTCGCCATCTAATCTGTCGAATGCTGTGACGGAAATTCGACTATCTCTGTCGCAAACAGCCCTTTCTAAGCTCCTGCCGCTTCCAAAGATCCTCGAGGTTCTATCTTTGCTTCACAACTTCCTCCTTTTAGGACGTGGAGAGTTCGCAATGGCGCTTGTATCACATGCTGATATGCGCGTTCAAGGCAGACATCGGAGGTCTGATGCGTCCAGACGCGACAGGTCTGGCGGCTTGGATGGGCTTGCAATAAAAGAAGGGGAGGTCATGGCAGCTTTAACCCAGACTTGGGCGGAACTCTTTTCCCTCCAGAATGAGGATGACCCAGCCGATGATGAACTGGATCTTGCTCGGGAGCTACTCCGTCTGTCTATCAGCGGCAAGAAGGGCAATCGTCCGATGACCCCATCTCGAGACGTAGCCGGAATTAGCTTAATAGCGGAGATCTCCAACGTCTCCTTCGACGACCTCCTATTTCCTACTCCAACGTGTCTCTCACTCCAAGTCCACCCTCCCCTTGACCTGTTTCTCACAACTTCAGACATCGCCATCTACTCGAAGATCCACGCGTATCTCCTAGGGATCCGTCGAGCGCAGATCCGCCTAAGCGATCTATGGAAACACACATCCCTTCGAAGAAGCTACCCTTCGCCATGGGGTCCACCACGAAGCAATAGCAAATATGGCGAGAACCGGCTCCGTGCTGCTAGACAGAGAGAAAACGCTCGAACCGCTCAGATGAGACCCATCTGGGCGACCAGCAGTGCATCTATTTTCGTCCTATCGGAGATCTCCAGCTACTTCCAGGGTGAAGTAATCAACGGCTCATGGCAGCACTTCCGTCAATGGATTGAAGGATCTAATTCACGATCACGCCCGACATCGTCATGGATAAATTCTCGTCCCGGCACGGCATCTCGTCCTGGGACCGCATCCCGACCTGGAACAGCGACCCGTCCCGGAACGGCATACTCCACGAAATATCAACCATACCAACAACAACAACATCCAAGGACCATGTTCGACGAACCCACCACACCAGTTTCCACCACCACCACCCTCCAAAACACATTCCAAAACCAACACCAACAGCACGACCCCGAAGCCCTCACCGTCGCGCACCGCCGCTACCTCGCCTCCCTCGCGCAGTCCCTCTTCCTGACAGAAATCCCCTTCACCAGTTCCCTCCGCTCCCTTCTCACCAGCATCGACCACCTCATCGCCCTGGTCACCCGGCTTGAGACCATCCAACGAAACCTGGACCTCGAGACCGACGAAGGGGTCGTTGACGCCCTGGCAGACTACACACGGGAAGAAAAGGAAATCTGGCACGAGCTCCGCGAGACAAGAGACGAGGTCGAGAGGGGCATCAGGGAAGTTGTCATGCGACTGAGGGATATCGACGATAGCAGATCCGGAGAGGGAAGGAGGATGTTTGATTTGGGCAACAACAACAACAACAACCAGAACCATAATAATAACAATATGAATCATGGGCCGCGCGGACTCGCAGAGCCGAACGTCTACGTCCCACGGAAAGCAGCAGGCGTGGACCGGTTGCTGATGAAGCTCGATTTCGGGAGCTTGAATAGCGCCCTTGGCGGCGCGGAGGAGCCTTACTACCCGCCTCGGAGCCGGGATGGTGTCGAATCGTAAGATGGGTAGAGCCAGCCAAGGTGTTTGAGGTAATTTTTTCTTGCTTTGCTTTGAGTGTTCTTGTTCCTTGTTCTTTTCCTACACGTGAGATAAGAAGATACCATGGAAGTTTGTCTAGTTAGTAGAGAGTGGGTTTCGGTTCTGGTTCTGGTTTCTGTTCGGTTTCAAGATTACAAGGTATTTAGGTCTGAAAGGCAAAAAAATTGAAGTATAGACGCAATTGACCTCTGGTCTGGAGGGTTCGATTTAGTTAATAAAGTCATGACGGCAATACTAACTCCCGCGGAGTACGGATTACTCGTACATGTGATTACCATGTCCAGTTCTGTACCATTAAGGTTTGCGGGCGGGTAGAATATATGACATGGCTACGACCAGAGCCCCACCCTCTTTATATCCGTTACCAGTATATATAATATTAATGATGAATGAAATAATGTTCAATTGGTGCAAGTCAATAAAAAGATGAGAGTGAGATAGCGTGAGCAAACACCGAAAATTTATATACTGTACAGATAGCAGACATATATATATATACACACAGCGTAATATACAATAGATACATGAGTCATTATGTCGTTGATACTCTGTCAACGAACGAAGACAGAGAGAGAAAAGCTTAGGTACCCGTTTACGCCTGGCTGCCTGCTTGCTCTGAAGGTTTTGAGTTCCCGAAGAAGTAGATTTTTTGTATGTCACCCGTTTTCCATGCGAAAAAAAAATCCTAACGTATTATTGCCGCATTATGATCCTTCCTTTTTCTTTTTGTAAATAGGTACCTGGTATTACCGAACTACCAGGCGGTATGACCACCATCAATGAGCAACGTACTGCCCGTCATGAAAGTGCTCGCGTCACTGAGCGCGAAGAGGGCCACGCCGCGAAACTCCTCGGGCATGGCCAGCCTCCCGAGCATGTTCTCGGCCTCCCAGGTGGCCCTGGCCTGGGGGGCCTTGCGGAAGACCTGCTCGACCATCGGGGTCATGATGTGACCCGGGCAGAGGCTGTTGACGCGGATGCCATATCTGCCCCATTCCATGGCGAGGCACCTCCCGAGCTGGATGACAGCCGCTTTGGAGGAGTTGTACACGGGGGAAGTCATGCCCTTGTTGGCGATGAGTCCGCTCATGCTGGCGACGAGGAGGATGGAGCCCCGGCACTTGTAGTGGAACATCTGCCTCGCGGCGGCCGTGGCGGAGTTGAAGACGCCGTTGTAGTTGATTTGCATGACCTCGTTCAGCTTGGCCTGGTCGTGGTCGATGGCGCTCTGCAGGTGGTTGATCCCCGCGGCGGAGATGAGGCCGTCGAGACGCTGCGACTCGGCTGCGATGGCCGCCATGATGTTGTTTACGTCGATGTGGTTGCGGACGTCGACGCGGCGGTACTCGAGGCTGCCGCCGTACGTGGATTGGGCGCGCTCCTGGGCGGTTTTGAATTCGGGGTCTGGGGCTTCGAGGCGATCCATACAGTATACTTTGTTTCATTTGCAATGGAGTCTCAGTATTTCGCAGTGGACTCTTTTTCATCATACGAACGAAAAATATTGTGTGAGGTTACCTTTGGCACCAGCTTCCATCAGCGCTTCTGCCATGGCGAGCCCGAGTCCTCGTCCTCCACCCGTGATGGCGAAGACGCGGTCTTCCAGATTGAATTCACGAAACCGCTGAGCATTCTTCCCGCTTGAGACTGGGGGTATTCTTGTCTGGATGTGGTCTGTGGGTGCCCCTGACGTTGTCGTGGTCGTTGGCGGCGTTGTTGTTGTTGTTGCGAGGTATGCCGACGGTGATGGCGGTGACTTGATACTTCTCTGTAGCAATGGTCGCGCTGCCCCCAGCGTGCGTGAAAAGGAGAACGACATGGCTACGAGATTTGCCGCGATCTCACACGACAGAGAGGAGAAGAAAATGCTCGAAGAGCGACAAACCCGGGGAAAGCGAGGCTGCTGGGGGGCGAAAGGGTTTAATAAGTAGAGGCCATCAAAACCCTGGGGGAGCCGGTTTGCCGCAAACGAAATTTGTTTATTTGAGATGACAAGTAGAGTGAACCCGCGTCATACACTCTCCCGGGGATGTCCATGTGATGGCCGTCCTCGAATCTAGGCCAGTCGTGAGCGCAAGGATCCAAGATCCAGAGAGTTCTATTCTCGCCATAGTTGGCAAGGGGGGGGGGGGGCGCAAGGGAGGGATCGATCAAGATTCTTGCCACGGCGCGTCACATTCTACTTTCTCCTTCCAAGGTTGCCCGATGATATCTGCGGCGATGTCCTTGCTCACTTACGCTTCCGTGGCAGCAGCTGGGAGCTTGCAAGCCACCGGGGTCGGCTCGTGGAGTATCTCACTAGCGGGATTCCAGAGCTGTGGAACAGGGCGTTCTCCAGTCAACGGCGTCATTCTTAACGATGCCCAGACCAAGCTTGTGATGTTCAGGAACCGTGCAGAAAGGCTTCATTCTGTGAGCCTAGACCATTTGGATTCCTAGCTGTATCTGAGTCCGTGTCCAATCGAACTCCCACGTTGGCATCATCGAAATAAGATCTGGAGAAGAGAGCTGTTCAAGAGAGGACCGTGTATGCATCAGCGTCCGTTGCTTGCGATCAAGGATCTTGCTTCCGGAAACGCAGCCCGCCAATCGCCGTCTCGGGATGTCCGCAGCCCGAAGCCGATAGACCTGCGGATCGGCCCCCGTATTGTTCAGAACAATGCATTGCTTGGATCCAAACTGTCGAACGAATTAAAACAACCTAAATACATGAAATCCCTTCGCTATATTATATAGGTGAAGCGCTCTGTAGAGCGGGCATCCGCATCAGCACTCATGAGTCCCTGTCCCTCTCCCTCAACCATCTCCATCTCCTCGTCGGTCTTCTCTGACTTCCGGTTCTCCCTCTGCAGGACTAACCTCAATACGAACGCCATTACCGCCACGGCCATCATGAAAAACGAGCAGGCTGCCATGCCATGCACGTACCATGGTCCATCACTCTCCGGGTACAGTCTCGTACCGACAAGCGGTCCACACTGTCCGATTATATTGAGGATAGCAATCCCCGTGCCTTTGCCTTCTTTGGCGGCGCGGTTGTCCATGGACCAGGTGATGATGAGGGTGATGGCGGAGAAGAAACCGCAAACAGCAGGGTAGATGCAGATATACCGGATGAAGGTATGAACAGACGACGGCATGTGGGAATGGAAGTAGCTCGTGGCTGCTATCGCAAGGTATGCCACGGAGGAGACAACGGCATGCGCAATCAAGTAGGAACTTCGAGTGCGATGGCGATCGGAGAGAGATGCGGTGAGCAGGACAACCACGAAAGCGAGCAGATATGGCGGGGCAGAAAGAGCCTGAGAGGCAACAGAGGAGTAACCCGTACTGTGAGCCAATTGGTTAGTCTTTGACTGCTGTATCAAGAGAGTCACCCTAAGAGTAACTTACTCCTTGATTATGGTAGGTAAGAAGACAGGCATGGAACTAAAAGCGACATTGCAGCTGAAGAACATGAACTGCACATTGCAAGTCAACATGGTTCCGACCCCGAGCGTGGTTTAGAAGAAGGCTTACAGCTGTGAGATACGATTTGGGATCAGACAGTGTCCGCCCAACCTCGGACCAGTTGAATCCTGCACGCTTCGACGCACGACGCTCGCCCTTACTCTCTCCTAATCTTAGCTTGGCGACCTTCCTCTCTCTTGGTGTAAGAAATCGAGCTCTTCCAGGGCTATCAGGGATAACTATCCAAGCAATGACAGCGACCAAGACGCTCGGGAATCCCTCCACCAGGAAGAGAGTGCGCCAGGGCGCTATGGGGCCGTTGCTGCTGAGTTTGACTATCAGCCACGCCAGACTGCTTGCAAAGGAAGTAGCCAGGGGAGCCGCTGAGATAAACAATCCTGTCCGAAAAGCCAGCTCTTCGCGTCTGTAAAATAAAGATAAGTAGAATGGGACGCCCGGGCCGAAGGCCGCCTCGGCGATTCCCAGCAGGGCTCTCAGAACCACGAGTAACCAAAACGAAGTTACTAAAGATTGGAAAGATGCAACCAAGCCCCACGAAAACACGCAGATTGAAATGTATATATGTGAAGGAACGAGCCGATACATAAGAGTCATCCATTCGAAGAGGATATAGGTAATATAGAAAGCGGTAAGCACCCATTCATATTGCGAAGAGGAGAGTCTCAGGTCCTCAGCGAGTCCCGCTATTTTCGCATTGCCTATGTCTGCATGGATGTCAGTACTATTTCCAATAGATAGATAAATATACTATATCAATGGCTTGGGAGAAACACGTTACTCACTTGAGCGATCCAGGAAGGAAAGTAAATAAAGCAGAGCTAAGAAAAGCACCAGCCGTCTGTCGAATTTCTTCACTACCTGTCTTTCCTCCGCAGCAGTATAGCTGGTCGCGAGGCCATTCTTGGGACGAGCACCCTTAGAGTCTCTCCGCGAGTCATCACTTCGGTCATATTCGTCCGAAGCATCCCGCCGGAGGTCATTGGAGCTCCTGTCTGCCTCCTCCGCATCCCCGCCGAAATCGGTATCTAGTTTGGGAAGATGGGGCGTCACCGGCGTGGGCTGTGTAGTCTGTGAGAAGAAGCTCTCATCGTCGGATTCATCCGAATCCGGGGTCAGCTGCGAGCGCGCAGGCTCGAACGAGCTGGACGACGGTGTATCCTCCGCATAGGAAGATGCGGACAGGGTGGGGCCCTGCAAGGGGGAGGGCATCGGAAAAGTGAAGCGAAGGGAGTGAAATTCTTGGCGCAGATATGTCTATAGGAATATCATGTCGTCCTTTGATGTACTTCCACGGGAAGCCATACAGAGCTGATCAAGGAGTAACTGGATATTAATCATTGAATTCTTTAAGTTTCAGTCTTCAAAAGGAACGTCGAGCGCGGAGCCTGAGCTCCGTCCAGTCCGTCCCATGCCGCTCGGTCCACAGAGGGTATCATCACGTGTATGGAGGCGATCCTTGATTCGATAGTGCTTAATCTACTCCTGAATCTTGTCCGCTATGTACAGTACAGTTGCACAAGGTGGATGCAAATGTTTCACGCTTAGTGAATCCAATTGGCTAACTAACCTTTCTCAGCAGAAACTCTCCAACCTACATACAAACAGGTACAATACAAGTTTCAAACAGCACTAGGACGAGCCCTAGCCTTGGATTACCACGGGTGGGTACGAAATACAACGAGCGTTAAAAAGCTTACAGGGCTGCCGTCAAAAGTTCCGCATCATGGGCGGTAGTAGTCTGGACGACGATTTCCATGTCCGGGAAAGCGCTCGAACTGCTTCTTGAGAGGAGTAGGGGGGAAACGCTTGTCCGCCTCGGTGATCTCGAAACGCCTCTTTCTGCCGCCAGAAAGCATCGTGGCTTTCTCCTTCATCGTCTCGAATGTTTCCTTAAGCTCTTGGACCATATTGTGTTCTCCCATGCCGTGCGCGCGAATATAGTTCAAGGTGTTTTCAGCCGTGTCGCGAAGGAACCTCGCCGCGTTGAGTTTCTTTGAAACGTTGGTATAGTCCAGGTTGTAGTAGTCGTCTTTCGCCTTGGCATACACCTCGAGGATATGCGCGATCTTCTCATCGATGGTTTGAAAACCGGAGCTGTCGCTGGACTGTGACTTGATCTTGATCTGCCTCTCTTCGAGACGAGAGTCAGAGCTAGGAGAGGAAGAGTCTCCCTTCTTCGCCTTGGTTTCTTTGTTGTCTTCGTCGGAAGCAACGGCACGCTCGACCATCTTCTTCCCAGACTCAGAGACTATACACCCGTGTCAGTCAAAAAAAAAGAACACAAAAGAACTCTCACAGCAAAAAGGGCATAGCATACTCCTGTTGAGGAGAGTCTTCAAGGCAACATGCTTGTCCAGAACAAGTTTCATTTCCTCCACCGTTCCTTTGTCCTTGATACACATGAACTCCTTGATATAGAGCTCGAGAGCTCCTGCATAGCTGAGATCCCTTCCATTGTTGGTCAGAATGAGAAGAGCCTCGTCATATACCGTGATCTGGCAGTCGTCGAGATCCTGGGATCGAGATTTGAGGAGATGGATGTGGCGTTCCAGGATCTCCAGGAGCAGGGAGGACTCTTCCGGGCTCTTGAGCAGTTCACAGAGCGCAGGGTGCTGCGGGTCCTTGATCTTTTTGTACTTGTCCACCAGATTGTCGATCTGGTCGTCAAGGTAGTCCAGCCTGCGACGGCTCTGGGTGTGGGACGACATCATTGGCCTCGCAGCTTAGTTTTGGTTCTGAGACTCTGGGTATGATGTCGCCAGCGTAACGCACGAGTGCCAATTATAGCTAACAGGTTCGATGGAAAATATCAAGCTCACAAGAAACCACCATACACAGATGATAATACCCCTTATGAAGGACTGAGCAACATGGCGTGGAAAGAGAGAACGCGTATTGAGAAACAAGAGTGACAAGAGAGTCATATGTTGTGTTCATTTCCATTTCTGGACACTTCAAAGGTCGGAAAAACCCAGTGTGCCATGATGTGAAAACAGCTGCGCATTGCGGCGGACCCCGTGAGGTCAAAGGATCTATCAGGTAGTGTGAGGTTTGCCCCAAACGTGAAAATCAACATACATGTGTGTGTGTCAAGCCTTCTTCTTTATGGAACGGCTCTCCAGCAGCATGGGTTTAAGGGATATCTGGAAAGGAAAAGAGATGATTGTCTCCTCAGGCCTTGCTTTCTATCTCTATCCCCATCATATAATTGGGAAGCCCGGATACTCCATGCCCAGTGGGCTTTCTTTTCCAATGTGCTGTGAGAGGAGAACATCTAACGCGTCAAATCCCCCCTTGGATTTTGTAGTCCTCTACTATGCAGCAACATTCTAATTCAACCATATAGTAAATAAAACAAGTATCAGAGTACATCACGCCAAAAACTAGACTGTTAAAGAACCATCAACCGGCTGAGAAGTACCAAGCTGATGAAAGCATTTCCACGGACAAAGCCAGAGGACAGAAAGAAACACTACGGATTTATACAGGAGTTAGATGTTCCGTTCCCCTGTATACGAAGTCCAGGGTATCTAAGCTTTTCTTAAGTTCAACGGTATCTTTGCAGGCTTTCTCTCATCGATTGTCCTCAGGCTATACCCCAGACCTGGATTGACTCCGTAATGAGGCAACTTCTCAATAAGGATGAATCGATATCCAAGACCTAAGATAAAGTAAACTGGAGAACGGAGGGATAGCTACACAGTAGGATGCGAGCCCATGGCGGACCTTATGACGATAAGGCCGCCAGAGAAGGAACTGCGTCAAATACTGAAAACGTGTGGGCTTGACTAGAAATACCATGCCGTTGACAATAAAATGCCTTCCAAAGATTCTTGTTTCTCCTTTTGTAAACGAAAGGATGTCACGTTGATATACTAAACAGACGTTTGGATCATGAGAAACATGCATCCATTCATGCAGTAAAAAGAACAGTCTCATAAAGAGAAACCGCATTAATCGCCCAATTAAAGGACCCTCTGGAAGGTAACCCAAGGTACAGCATGAGCATGCACAGTCCATATTAACGTCATGGAATGGTTCTTCATAAACAAAAGAATGCTTTTCATGTCCACAATCCCTCCACTTCTTTCTCACTGCGGCATCACCTCAATTCCTCTCCTTATATAGTCTCTCAACCTCTTCAGCCAGCACCGACACCTTGATCCCCTCCCCATTCCGAACACAATCCTTCCACTCCCCTCCATCCCGCACACACCACACCTTCTCGTCCAACCGCACCGTACAGCTCGTCGTCACACCGAGCCTTTGGCTGCGCAACGCACTCTTCCGCAGCAGCGCGATGCCGCTGAGCGGCGTATCCTTGTTGCCATCGTCGCTTCCGTCGTCGTTACCTTCATCATAGTCCTCCTGCTGACTCGCGCACTTGTTCAGCGCGTCGAAGTCGATGCCGTGCTCGAGCGCGCAGTTCTGGACGAAGGTGCGCTCGGGGATCCGCTCATAGGAACTGATGAGGCAGTTGGCGAAGCCGAGCCAGCGGACTGTGGGCATTCTCTGATTGGACGAGGAGGAGGAGGAGGTGAGGGAGGAATCGGAGGGTGAGGATGGAAGAGAGCTGGAGTTCGGAGGGAAAGGGAGGTGAGAGGCGCAGAGGATGAGCATGTCGCCGATGCATTCGGTAGGGCCGTGTTTGCATTCTACTTCGGAGGTTTTGTTGGAGACACTGTTTGATAATAATAGTAATATTAGAACTTTTATCTTGCTAGATCTTAGTTATGTTATGAATCGTTACCTTCCGATAAATGATAGCCGAAAATCGACCTTGTCGTTAATCCGCTCCATGGCGGGGACGATAAGCTGCTGCAGACAGTCCTGCGCATCAGGGCACTTGCTCATAATGTGAGCTTCCAGCGGCACTCTCTTGGAAGACCCTGTCGGGACGGTGTGATCATCTTTCCCAGGGTAGCGTCCATCATTGGGACTGTTCGTGTTAGGATGCGTAGGGACGACGCCCGGGCAGCGGCTCAGGATGACATAGAATGCTAAGCAGATGCAGATCGCGGTCAAGGCACGGCGGAAGAAACGGGAGATAAAGCGATCCCTTCGTGTGGTAAAGGCCGTCGTCCCTGGAGCGGCTGTACCACAGTCGTATGGGTTGCTCTGGAAGTGGGCTGGACTCTTCTCCATCCCGCCAAGTTGTTCTGTCTTTCAGCTGAAAATTTTCCAAAAATGCTAGCACTTCTTCATGATACTGCACAATGTACAGTTTCCAAAAGATGAAGACGGCAGATCTTGTGGGAGAGGATAATCGTAACGGTGAACGGGAGCTCAGCCGTGCGATGTAGCACCGAGGCGCGCATTCTTGGGCGATCTTGTGACGTCGGCGACTCTCAACGCTAGCTGACAACGGCAAATAGTTTGCCTTCCAATCCGACATGACAACTCCGCCGCACAAAAAGTTGATGAGAGGGGAAATACACAGCTGAATTGGATATAATCAGTGTCAAAAATATGCCAAATAAAAGTCTTTCAACGTTAGTGTTGCAATTTCCAATTGCTGTCCATAACTCTTCAGGTTGCATCGTTGAAGACTTTAGCTCAAGGATAGGTGGAGACAACGTATTCATCGGACGGCTTGCCTCCTATGTACTGTACTCCGTACATGCAATAATGGCGATTGTTGATTGCTCAGCATGCACAACGGAATATGATTATGTCGTTTATAAAGCTGCTTAGGGGTTAGGTAACATGCTCTAGCGTTCTCCATGGAAGAGAGTTAAGAAAAAACCATCCCAAGGCATTAGTCTGCACCAGACAGCTCTGGTATATCCGCATAGGCACCAGATACTGCAGCAGAATTATCTCCACGAGCTTCAGCACAATGTATTCTAGAATCTAAGTTATGTTTTCCCATACTATTGTTCGGTTCTTGGGCAGAGTAGCCGGACTGTCTGCCGCTCTGCTAATTCAATTGTAGCTATAATTCTCTCGGCTCGTTAAAGTCGTTGCTGTGAGCCTGTGACGGACATTTTCCCAAAATTTACACTTTCGGTCCTGGTGGAAAGCTTCAGCAGAACGAGCTGAACGCCCCAGCTACAGAATTGTTGAGGTACCTGAGAAACTGAATGCCTCAGACCCTTAGCTCGGAGGTAGATGGCTAAAGGAGAGCCAATGGGGCCTTGGGGACGCAATAATGAAAGCCTCGTGCCTTCATGTTTCATCGATTCCGATCCGATGTCGCAGGCCCTGAGGCCAGGCCGGACCTCGCCCAGCTCCGCCCTGATCGTGAAGGTCGCACCGAGTAACCCATCCATTACTATTGTGGCTCATGTGTGACGTTTATCATATCGCGCGCAGTTGGAACTTGGGACACGCTAGGCGCTGGCTGGTGGATTAGCGTAGTAATAAGGGATCTCCTACGGGCAAAGACGGGCTGGATTTACCGCTGGAATAACGTGGCATTCTGGAGCTGTGGATACGTTCATTGTCTCCACGCTCAGCTCCTGCTAAAAATCTACTCCATTCTTTGTGTAGGACGGAGTAATATTCCGTGATACGTACAGAGCTGCTATACCCCAGCTCGATGACCGGGAACCGTCAAAACGGTTAGAGACTATCTGGGAATTCGGGACGCCTTGCAGCCCGTCAATTGTCAATCTCGGACATATCGATTGGCTGAACACAGACAAATGATCATGGATGAATATCTCTGCCCCACCGCAGTCTGCGCCACATGGCGTTGACACCGACATGGTGGCTTTGCTTCGCAATCACGACGTGTATATACGCAGCACCTAGTGCCAAGTGATGCTGGTTGGGTTAGTGGTTTCTTATTGCAGGGTTGAATCTATCCGGTGGCTTGACCGGAAAACTTGAAAGAAAAAGTAGATATCCATTTTGGTCCTTGAGCAAATTTAGCTGACCGAACAGGTGGGGACTGACAGATCCGCAGTATGGGACGGCAGACGGGTCAACCGTCATGGTAAAGTTCCCGGTACTTCGTGATGCATACTGTACCTAGGCTGTGGATATCCGGCATACAGGATCGACGACTAGAATGAAGTACATAAATGGGGCTCGAGTCTTGCAGGCATAGACAGTAGGACGTAGGGAGTCAGATGTTTCCAGACCATATAACGTATACCACCAACATCAGCTCTGTTAAGGAGTATATGGAGTGCACGTAGCTCAGGCTCATGGAGAAAGAGACCGTTGGCCTGTTAGGCCATGGGGCTTGGGGAATGAGGTTTCGAACCAGCGATTCTCGGCGCACGAGCCCGTACGCCCGGTGTGACATAGCCTAGGAGCCGGGATGGGCCGTGAGTTTACTTGTCAGTACGGCAATTTGACTCAGGACTGAGAGGCGAGAGGAAAAAAGGAGCGTTTCTCGTCCTGGAAAGCAGATGCATCGGAGCAGTCTAAGGTTTATTTTCCCCCTGCATCAATAATGGATATGAGCTATGTGATCTGCATGGAGGCAAAGTTGGAGCCGTTATTCCCTGAATCCCTGTCGCTGCGGAGGAGATCCTGACAGGCAACATCCATCACGGAATGATGGGTCCGCTATAACGAAAACCGCGCAACTGCTAGGATTCTGGAAGCTTGTGTCAAAGAAGTTCAGGTCTTCTGGAAACTACAGACTGCATTATGATTCGTATGCCATCCTGTTCGGGTACGCAGTGAGAGGTATTCTGTAGTTGTACTCCATCCAGACCTAGGTCACTAGTAGGGCGTTCTATACTGTAGCCGGACAACCCGGCAGTCGGGCATTTCCCAGTTGAGTAAGGAAGCATTGCAGCCTTAACCTTGGGAAGACATTATATTATCGGGAGTTAAAACGGGTCGAGAAAGCGGCCACGCAGGAACTGCGTGAGTCAAGACCCAATTGTAGGGGCGGATCTGCTGCGAGGCTCCAGCCTGGAGCCCGCCAGTTGGAGACTGCAACAGCCTAAGCTGCTTGAACACAGCGTCGCATCGGAGTGCGTCCTCGTGCCCAGATGGTCGCATCTGTCCATCCATCATTCAACGCGACTCCCAACTGCGCCTCTCCCACCACATCTTCACCTATGATCTGGCCCCCTCGTATCGTCTTGTCTGCTGCGGAACGCGACGGTTCTGCGGTGCACTCGTCAGCTTGCTTCATCTCATTCTCTCCTCTCCTCATATCCATATCCTCTCGTCCTGAACTATTCTAGATGACCACCTGAGTTGGTCTCTCTCCACACCTACATTTTCTATTCTGAAATTGGGCAACACTGCAAGCCGATCGACCTCCCTGTTCGTACTCTCCTGTCAAGTTTGCTCATATTGTGTTTCAAACAGGTGCTGGTTCGCTTGTTGGTATTTACCTTTCACGCTGGATTTATAGTTACATTTGTCTGACAGATCAACAGAACATCTATTACTAGCCATTCCTGGTGTATAACATCTCATCTTAAGCTGCGCAGCTTGGGGGAAGCTTTCTCTACCCAGCTTTTCGTGAGACTGGCTATTTTGCCTGCAGAGTGCACTTCTACTACGAATGCACAGCGGGCTTTAATCCGAACAGTGTTCTTATCCCACACCTTTAGCATCTGAATCGGGGAATGCAACTGCTTAATAGTGCCGCATAGCAGCGCTGGATGTCATCATTCTGTCCCTGTGTCTGCTAGAAGGTCAACTGAGCGGCTCGAGCCTAACCACTGCCTAGACCGTCCACCCTATATTCTGTCCTCTCCGTCCTTTTCTGACGTACTGTGTCTCGATCCCTGCGGGTTCGAGTTCTCGACTCAGCTTATTAACCATGTCACGACACAACTCAATAAACTCCATAGAGAGTCGGGATAACGAGCATGGGCATATGCATGAGGAGGATGACGAAGCTGGTCCTGACATGGAACCGTCATACAAGGAACATCTGGAACAGTCCCGTGCGCTTGACAACTTTCTCTCTCCTCTTGTTCTCGACGAGGCGACCTTGTACAAGCTCGCACGCCGTTTCTCTGAAGTATATCGGCAGCTTGCCCTCACCTCCGATGAGCAGTTCCTTCCCACACCGGTGACCAGATTGCCTACGGGACAAGAAACTGGTCGTTATCTAGCGATTGACGTCGGTGGGAGCAACCTCAGAGTTGCCTTTATCGAGCTCTTGGGGGAGGCAGCCGACTCCGATGCACGGGCCGCGGATGAACCAGACAAGTCACGTGAAACTATACGGAGAGCGCAGAGGCAACGTGTAAGAAGGACGCTGGAGAAAGCATGGCCGATTCAGGAGCATTTGAAAAAGGACAAAGCAGAGGATCTCTTTTCATGGATCGGCGATTGCATTGCCGAGGTTGTTGCGGACAGCTTGTCCTCGGATGCAACTAAGGGTGACATTCCGGAGGAGCTGGACATGGGCATTACATTTAGTTTCCCCATTATGTAAGTTTCTGCTCATCCCTTTATTCGCATATTCTGTTATTTTACTTTGGTATTGTGCGGCGTATTGTCTTTGGGAATCCTGTACATTGTCATCACTGGAAGCTCTTTTCATCTCTAGAAGCTAATTGGAGCAGGCAGGAGTCGCTGGCGGAGGCCACGCTGATGCCAATGGGCAAAGGCTTCGCGATCACTTCAGATCTAAACTTGCGTAAGATTTTACTCAATGGTTATGAAAAGCACACGAGGCGCCCAGATGAAGATGAACCGTCCAGCAAGCGTCGGAAGCTCTTTGCGTTGCCAAAGTTGAAAATTGCGGCTATCACTAATGATACTGTTGCTACACTCGCTTCTCTAGCTTACTCAGTGAAGTCCCTACCAAACAGTCGGGTTGCCATGGGTATAATTGTGGGCACAGGTTGTAACGCCACGATCCCAATGAAGCTTACCGATTTACACGAGTCTAAAGCTAAACATGTCCGTTCGAGTGATCCGGACGCTAAGGAGACGGTGGTCAATACGGAATGGACTATCAGTGGTGCGGCGCCGCCTCTCAAAGAGCTTAACATCACGAGCAAGTGGGATGTAGAGCTGGACAGGGCGTGTGCTCGCCCCGGCTTTCAGCCCTTCGAGTATATGACCGGTGGTCGGTACATTGGCGAATTGATTCGCCTAGTGCTTTTCGATTACCTAACGAACGTGATCGGCTTGTCAACGAAAGCACTTCCCGCCAATATCATCCAAGAGTACGCTCTAACGACCACCTACATCTCAGAGCACGTTGCGCGTGCAAGGTCAGATGAGATGCTGGCAGACGAGTTGCGCCAATCTTTACCGCCACCAGAATTGAGTGAATGGAACTGGGATGCTAGGACAGCTGGAGCCTTCCGGAGAATAGCCAGAGTGGTACTGACGAGGTCTGCCGGCCTAATCGCCGCAGCCGTTGTGGGATTGCTTGCTGCTACACGTGAGATTGAACTCAAGGTTGACAGCACTTCAAACTCACCACAGCCCTCACATATTGCCTCCCCTGCATACAATGGCAGCGTCAGCATGCAGACAGAGCCAGAGAACAGGACAATAATCCCCACATTAGCACCGGAAGCAGCAAATCTACCAAAACCGGGAGGCCCGCTAGGTCCAATTGTTCCAGTTCTCTCACCTACTCCTCCAGACTGGCACTCTGGCCCTGAAGAGCTAGTTGTCGCCTACACCGGCGGCATCATTCAGAATTATCCCAACTTCAAGGAAACATGTCAGCTGTACATCGACCGACTTATTATGAGAACTGGGCCCCAAAAGAGCGGTAAATCGGTGTTTCTGAGGGAAGCGTCGGACGGTGGTGTTATCGGCGCAGGCGTCCTTGCTGGTATGGTCGTCGGTGGCTAGGTAGATCCCAATGTTCCTTACCAGTTATCATTTTTACATGATGGATCAGTTCGTGTCCTTAATGAATGCAGGAGAGTCCTAGACAATGAGGAGTTTAAGGAAAGTCGGATCTCGCAACTATTGAGCGTTTCGTTTGATCATGTCTTGCTCAAGATGGAAGGAACTCGGAGGGGTAGAACGAACCGAGACGGATTTTTTTGTCCTAGAACGGCACATTCAGTGCTCGTGAATTTACAGTGTCTTACGAGTATTATTATTACTTACATAGGATCAACATGAGACGAATCCTAACTCCGACTCTGTTCAGTACAATTCCAGTTAGTACCTAGGCGCACGCTGTGAAGAAAAGGTGTACATAATAATTGTAGTTGTCTTAACACCCGGAATTCATATAGAGGCTACATCGGAGAATAACGAAATATGAGTCAGTGATTCCCTGGGATATTATCCCTCTGAGATATCGACAACTGCATATATTCTCATCCCATCGTGGACATTCTTTTCTAAGAAGCCTCATCACGAAAGAGATCCTAGATATAACCCCGAAATTACTTGCAGAGTAATTAATAATAAGACGAGAGCAGGAAGCATCATACTCCCCTTAAAAAACAGACTTGTGATCTCACGAAATTCCCCAACCCCATTCCTATAAAAGCAACCCTTCTTCCATCGTTCCATCCATCCATCAGTCATGACTCTTCCCACCTCCCTCTTGATTTACCCTTCCAAACCCTCACCCCATCACATACTTCGAACACCCACTCGCCATGACACTCGTCACGCTCGTCGTACACCCCTGCAGACACGCCGTCCTGCACGGCTCCGTCGCCGTCACCGTCGCCGTCATGGGACACGAGGCCGTCGGGCACGGCATCGTGCTCGTCACGGTGGTGATGCAGAAGAGGTCGATGCAGCCCGAGGCCGTGGGGCAGGCCTGCGAGGGGTAGATGGATGTGGTGTAGGTGTAGCAGGATTGTGCGGTGGGAGAGGCGGAGGAGGGGGAGGAGGCGGGGGCTGTAATGAGATTGTTACGGGCCGGTATGCTGGCGAAACGGGGGCTGGGGTGGGAAGTTAGTTAGTGGGAATTTTTGGTCCATGAGGTAAATAGAGACGATTCATTGAGGAATTGGGGGAGTGTGGAACAATGAAATGTGGGGTGACACGGTAAATTATTATAGATAGGAAAACATGGATAATGAAGTGCTAGCTAGGAGGCAGTAAACAAGCGAGGGCTATGTATGAGGCGTACTTACCTCAATGAAAAGACACCGGGGAGAAACGAAGCTGCAAAAGCAATTGAGAGACGCATAAAGAATGGCAGGGAGACGTTTATTGCTTTTGTGCTCAGTTAAGGTTGTCTGTTCAGTGCTTGTCGGACGAAGTAATCAGGGACCACAGCAAATCAGAATATATGTATCGTTCCAGTGTCGATGAAAAATAATGTAACTATTTTGAGAGGAGATATTAAATTCGAAGTTGAAGTAATTGGAATCAGTTGCACAATTTATGTCTTTAAGTCTCTTTGTTAACTGGGTAAGAGTCCAGACATGGGAGGCCCTTGGCAATATATACATATATCCTTTGTGACACAGCACTTTTGTCCTAATACCTACTGCACTACCACCGACGATCTGCACCCATGTGACAGGATGATGGCAAATCGAGCGAGCCACCGCCACTTTTTTCCCCCTTGCTTGGAATGCACCAACCCAGCTTTTGCCAAATGTGCTCGGGCAGTGGAGCTAGTTCCGCAGTATGGAGTAAAAGTGTACTACTTGGGGGGGGGGGGGTTCCGCTCGTGTTTATCTGGGAATTCCCTGATTGTTTATCGGGAAAATGCCCAGTCGACTGAGAAATTAAACTCTGTTGACAGCTGCTGTAGATTTTGTTTGTCCTCAATTACTGCCTCAGTGTTTGCTGTTTGTTGTCTTGCCATGCTGAAACAGATCTGTGACTTGTACAATACTTGTGAACCTTATCTTGCCAAGAGTCGGAAAAAGAGGTGGCTGGTAGGCCAGATGTGGAAAAAGAAACGAGGAAGAAATATATATATGATGATCGCTGCCCATAAATCTATTATATATGGAATTAAATGGGACAATGGTTCATTGCTATACTTGCAAGTGGCTTAATATATGGACCTGTTGTCTCATTGCATCCCCATGTAGAATACGGAAACCGAGGACAGAATATCGAATTACTGTTTGATTGCTGAAAACCCAAGGGTCCAGAGAATTCACATGTTTTAGTCTGCAAGCATTATCTCAGAGAAATAGATGAATGGACTTGTACATAAAGCAACCGCGGCCAATTTTTTGACATTTAAGGCCTGTCTTCTATGTCTTTTAAGCAGATAAGCCGGAGAATGACAGCGAATCCTAGCTGGGATGTACTGCACAATACTATATCCAACCTTTACAACAGGAGCGCAGGTCTTACCAGTAAGAAAAGGAAAACTTGTTCGATATACCTGAATTATTCGATGAAAATATAAGTTCGCAAGTCTCCACAATTTACTATACAGAGCTATCAGGCGAGTCCGCCAAAAGCAATAGCTCAACAGGCGACCGTATCGTGGTTTTTTCTAGGTCCTCTGCTGGCAGTTTTTGCTATTCTGCAGAAGCCTCGAATGAATTCCCACTGGAGCCTCTAAATTCCTGAGATCCTACCCTTCTTCATGAACTGTATTCATCTCTTCTTTGTCGACTCTTACTTCCGTCAAGCTTCCTTAAACCGTCTTTCGGCTTTATGATTGATGTGTTATGCGACCACAACCGTGCCATCATGATGCGTTGACATCGTCATGTTGCTGACCGGTCCTGACGTCGGTGAGAAGCAGAATGCAGAATGTAGGGTGAAGATGTTGAAACTAAAATTACACGAATTCATGCAACTCCAGCTTTTGGGAAAAGCGTCTCGCCAGCTAAGATCGCCTGTATTCGGGACTCAGATCAGGCGGAACATATTGTTCCTCACACTACGCTTCATGGCGACAGGTTTCCCATTCTCATACTCAAGGCCGGCCGCTCCACCTTCACCAGACATTGCTTCTAGCTTCTCGCGGAGTTCCTCGTCTAACTGCGCACTCGTCTTGACCTTTTTTGGACCTTGCTCTTTATCCTGGTTCTTTGTAGAGCTTTGCGAATCACCCTTTTCAGATTCAGATTTACCAGAGATCTCGTCTGAGAAAGCTAATTAGCACAATGTAGACGTTGGAAGCATCCTCAAGCTACAAACCTCTAGTAGTGTTCGATTGTTGTCGCAGGACGGCGAATGGAGACGCGCGGTTTTTGGAAAAAGAAGTAGCGACTGGGCTAGCCCTCTTCAAACTACTCGACAACATTTTTGAAAATGTGTACAATACAAATCTAATAAATGAAGGCTTAAATGTCTTTTAAGCGACCGAATACATAACAAACTTGATAACGTGATTCCGCCCTCGAGTCTTTGCCTCTGACGTACTTAGGCTGCAGTGGAGTCTGCAGTCATGTGACTTCATGACTCTCCCCGCAATCGGGGCTGACTAACCCAGCCGCCTAACCTAGTTATAACTATCTCCCGTCCTTGAGCCTAGCAACCAAACCTCACCTGTCATTCAACCCACGAAGATGAGCTCTCAGGCGTACTATGAGCTCTATCGTGGCAGCAGGTATTGCATCTCTACTTGGTTAGCTTCACCGTCCCAGGATATGTGCTGATATCTCTTTTCACCAGTATCGGGCTGTCCCTCACCGATACGCTAGATGATCTGATCAACGAGGGTCGAATCGAGCCGCAGCTCGCTATGAAGATCCTCTCCAACTTCGACCGTGTCATCACGGAGGTCCTCGCAGACAAAGTGCGCGCGAGGCTCACTTTCAAGGTACTGTTTTCTTCTCTTTGTCCAGGACGTGGCTAGTCGGTTGCGCTGTCAAAGGGGGGGGGGGGGGTAGTATGGTGGTTTCATGGAGCTGACATTCATCCTCCTCAAAGGGTCATCTCGATACCTACCGCTTCTGTGACGAAGTCTGGACATTCCTTATCAAAGATGTTACATTCAAGCTGGACAACACGTCAACCGTTTCGGCAGACAAGGTGAAGATAGTGAGCTGCAACAGCAAGCGACCTGGAGAGGCGTAGTCTGCTATATTCCCAAATGGCGTTTCTTAATAACCGACGTGGAAAGGCGCATTCAGAAACCGACATCAAATAAGCTCTCTCGGGGTTCGGTCGTGAGGTTTTAAGTCGGTTATGGTATCTACAATCTATCAGGATGGCGTTGGGGAACAGATTCATTATGTAACATTATTGAAACTAAGACTAGATACCCAAAACAAGAATGAAACGTGGTCTTGACGCGACTTCTTTTGCATTATTATCGAGAGATAGAAATGAGCTTTAATCTGTATGAAAGGCGGCGCGGTCTAGATCCCGGTAGGTAGGCCTTTGATATCACTAGGGCCAGTCTAATTAAGCGGTGCCGCCATCGGAAGTCATCCGCGTTCCAGGCTCAACTCGACAATGACTCTGGCGACACGTTCGACTTCACCCAGAGGGGCTTTTTGCCGTCTGCCAGTGTGACCATGCGATTACTATATATATTCAGGTCTCGAACCCTACGAAATACAACCGGGTATTTGAGCGAGCGACAAGATGCCGCGGACATTGCCGTGGCTGGTCGGCGGGGGCAACGATGAGCGCATCAAAAAGGAACCGGGATCTCACAGAAAGCGAATAAAGTCGGAAGCGCCAAGTGACAATGACTCTAAAGCCAAGACGAAGTCTGCCACACCAGATACTCCCAATAGGCGAGATTTCCTGAGATCTTGTACGCAACTGATCGTGAAGCTTGTGGTTTCCGCGTTACTGACCTCTGCGACACACAGCTCGAAGCCCCTCCAGTTCTCCGATCCGGAAGCCTCCACCCGAAGAGTTCGTAGCGCGCCCCAGTTTGCTCCAGGTACCAATGCTAATGGTCGGATAGATACTTGATCGAGGGCTTTGATAATGATGATATGTACATCATGGTTGAGGACGAGTTCTACGCTGTCGCGCAGAGCTTCACCCAACATTTACATCATGCGGAATATGTGCGGCGGAAAAAGGAGGCCAAGATGCAGAATGCGGCTGTTATCAAGGACCTTGCACATCCCACCGATGGCAAGACGGCCATGAGGGAAGAGACGAAGAGGAGGAAAGAATCAGAAGCGCTCCATGCGCGGCAACGGTCTGGTCTCGACGAGACCAGAGGCAAGCGACCTCGGGTCGATTCAAAAGAGGAAGAAGATTCAGAACTCGACGAGGATAAGGAGGATGACCCTTGGGTTGGGACCTCTTTACATGGCCTCATGACGAGCCCGAGGAAGGCCCGGTCGTTAGTTGGGCTACAGGGGATTAAATCTACAACTAGAGCCGCTGCGGGTTACTCCCAAACATCTGGCTCAGATAGCCGAGGCCGTGATCACATTCGTTCGTCGCCGCCGCCAGTGCCCCAGAAAGAGCCGGAAGTTCATACTGTGGATGAGACAGCTTCGGAGGAGGACGACGACCTCGAAATCCAACCTAGTAAAGTTACTACAGTTTCTAGGACGCTCCCTCAGACGAAGACACCGATCAAATCTGAGCCTTCTTCCAGTCCAGTTAAACGGAAAATCCATTCTCGCGCAGAGAGTAGCCGTCCATCCCCGCACTTGGAGGCTAATAAGATAAACCCCACACACTCTAAATACAGCTTTCCTTCTGGATCAAATCTGAACGCCAAAATGAAAATGCTCTTTGACGAGTTGGATGGGTCTCCAGAGAGATCGCATAACTCGGATCAAGATCGGACACGAGATTCGGATTCTGCAAGTGCAACATCGCAAAGAGATACCCAGAGCGACAATGCAAAGTCGAAGAAATCATATCTCAACGAAGTCCCGACATTTTTGTTGTGATTAAAGAAAAGAAAATTAAATTTCGCTTGTTGGTATTAAAAAAGATATATCAAATCGAATTAGTCGTGTGGGTTTGTTCGTCCCGGACTCAGAAAATGGTGGAGAGTTCCCTGAACAATCACCTCAAGACATATGGCCAACCCCGCCTTTCACCTTCGTCATCTGGTGGACCCGCTAAATTCACACTTTCCTCTGCACATTATCCCGGCGTGCTTGTCGGTCGGTTATCGTGAATCGAAGTGCGGTTGACCGTTGGACTCACGTCGTCGGGGGAAATGGCGGTGTGATTTTGGCGCTCATCCTTCGAACATGATGCCTAACCATCTCTCGCCTCGAGGCTTGCTGCTCAGCAGCGACCTGTACTTCCGCCTTCTCTATCGACGCATTGCTATTCTGCGGTGCCAATGTGCTACACCTGCAACACGGGTTAGATCGAAAAACGCATGGTTAACGGACGGGCGCGGTTGCTTACTCGTCGTCTGTGAAAGGTATCGGAAATTCCTCTTTTCGGAAGTTCGTGGGGGGCCCCTGCGGTCAATGGCTATTAGCGCCGTCCACACCGGATTGTTCGACGTTGATGATACTCACGATTTCGAGTGGTCTGGGGGATTCCTTTCTTTTGAACGGTGACACCAGGCACCGGACCATGGATCGCAAGCAGCCCATCTTTGTTGGGTTGCTTGTGTCGTCTGGGAAAATGGATATAAAAATTAAGTCCAGTTATTGCGTAGCGATCGTTATCTACACTAAAGAGGGCTCGTGTAGAACGGTGGGTTATAATAATAAGTTTATAAATGCAAGTTGGAAAAGAGAGACTGCTGCGGAACGCAAATGCAAATTGCAGAAATGATGGACTAACTAAACAAGAGAAAACGAGAGGCAATAAGTGAAACAGACAAAGAAAGGTAAACGAAGGAATTGGATATGTCCTATGACATCTGAGTAGTTGGTATACCAAGAAGAGGGAAGGTCGCGGTGGCGGCCTGGTAGGATATATACTGAAGCATGGATTGTTTCCTAGGAAATCCTATGATGAAACGAACCCACTCGGTAAGGGTTTGGCTTGGTGTCAATGCTCCTGTGGAACGGAGGCTACCTTCGTAGTGGGCAAGGTCGCAACGCGAACGCGACACATTCCTCGCTCCTTTGGCCGTTGTCCTTTCAGCTGCGGCCGCCCTGGCAGGCAGGGACCGGGTTCCCGGGGCGCTGACAGAGTGGAAACGGCTGCGAAGAATCTTTCCCGAGACGCAGGGAAGAACAAATAATGGTTGAAGTAGGCAGAAAGCTAGGTTGAAGTGGAGAAGGGCGGTGGCTCTATAGACTACGGCCACCGTGCTGACGATGTACAGAGAGGGAGCTCCGTCGACATCTCGATCCTGGAGCGTTTAACCGGATCTGGCACGTCCTCTTTCGAGGTTCTGGCGAGGCAGATGGCGCCCAATCCTCACTTCTGTGCCTCCTGTCCTGCATGATTCCGCGATTCCGCCCCAGGGCTAGTTTTACTGCTGGCGCTTTGCCTCGCCTGGTCCCCATGGCAATCGGCAAAGGCGCAGTTTTGACCTATATCATTTCCTATCGGTCTCCGGAAGCCGGGCAAACAAAGAGCCCGGGCCTCCTCCACAAATCACCTTCTGCACCAGCCACGCAAGAAGAAAGAGACAGCTGTCTCTCATCATGCACTTGCAGATGCCCGATCGCTCGCGCAGGGCTGTGTTTCATGCTGGAGTCTTTGTTGTGTTTCTCAACGGCCGGATAGACCTCCTCCGTACTACGTACAGTTCCTTACATAATTACCGGGTAGCTGCCTGGGTACCCGCCGGGCGTGCTGCGCATCTCAGTCTCCCTTGCATCGGGAACAATGCTCTTCAGTACGCGCATTCCATACATAATCCATATTCCCTTTCTTGTCGAACGCGAAGGCGAGAGGGCGAGAATCCATCCCAAGTCAGGTAATCCCCCCTTCTGATGCAGCCTTCCAGAAGGATCCCGGTATCGTTAGGGGCTATTTGTGGAGCCTGCTTATTTGGTTGTCGATGAATGAATGGCCTTGCAAGCAGCTCCCTTCCCCTTCCTTCCCTTGTTTCCTCTTCATCCGACGTACTCTTAAACTAGGCAGCCATGCTGACTTGTTGGCATGCGGTGTAAGCCTTGGCTTGCTGAGTTCGGAAAACTATGGGACCGAGTTCAGTTTCGTTTCTTTCACTCCTTTAAC
Source organism: Thermoascus crustaceus (assembly GCF_041956765.1). Lineage (NCBI taxonomy): Eukaryota > Fungi > Ascomycota > Eurotiomycetes > Eurotiales > Thermoascaceae > Thermoascus > Thermoascus crustaceus. The sequence goes on along the minus strand of NW_027192528.1, from coordinate 988,520 downwards.
GTCCTTGAGCCGGCAAGGAAAGGAATAATGGGCATTTATTGCCTACGGGACCTCGCATCATTACCTGCTTTTTTGGTTGAATTTTTTTAGAGCGCTCTTTCATTTGGGGCGATGAAGAATGCAACGCCTCATTCTATTCCTACACAGCTTCCCTGAGCAGCGGTTAATCATGGATCAAATCACGAACGACATGGCATCTATTTGGGGTAGTCCTTGAGGTGGAAGCTCTTCAGCTTGACGAATTGCTCGAAGCCGAACTTGCTCAAAGTGACACCTCGTCCCGAGTTCTTCCAGCCGGTCCATGCGAGATCCTGATGCAGAAGTCAGTATCTCGATGCCTATGAAGTGACATTGACAAAGTTTCAAGCGGGAGAGCGTCGTGGATCATTGTGAACTTACCGGACTGGGGTAATCAGATCTGTTGATGAACACCGTCCCTGCCTCGACATTCTCGATGAGCTTCTCTGCGGTGGCCAGGTCCTTGGACCAAACGCTCGCAGTCAGGCCAAATTCGCTGTCATTCATCAACTTGACGGCTTCTTCATCATTCTTGACCTTCATCACGGGGATCACCGGACCGAAGGTCTCCTCGGTCATGACAATCATGTCATGAGTCACGCCCGTCAGCAATGTTGGCTTGACGTAGTTTCCATTCGGCGGGAAGTTCTCGAATGTCTCGTTAGCGGGCGTCTCGTCCTTGGCACCCTTCTTGATCGCGTCCGCGATATGCGCCAAAACGGTCTCCTTCGCACGCTTGGAGATAACGGGGCCGATCTGCGTCTTCTCGTCAAAAGGATCACCGATGCGATAGTTGCTCAGCACCTTCTTGACCTCTTCCACAAACGAGTCGTAGATGCTCTCGTGCACGTAGACCCGCTCAATTGCGCAGCAGCTCTGCCCGCTGTTGAAGATCGCCCCGTCGACGATCTCTTCCGCCGCCCATGCAACGTCCACATCGCCACGCACGTATGCCGGATCCTTACCGCCAAGTTCGAGCCCGACGTTCACAATCCTATCAGATGCAGCCTTCTGAACGGCCAAGCCACCTGCAACAGATCCCGTGAAGCAGATGTGGTTCACCTGGGGCGACCGGATGATAACCTCGAGCTGCGTGAGCGACCCGCAGTGGAAGTATTGAATAACATCTTTCGGAAGACCAGCTTCCAGGAATGCAGACGCCACCTGCTCAACCACCGTCGGTGTTTGCGGAGAGGGTTTCAGAAGCACCGCGTTTCCCGCGAGGATGGCAGGGATCAGGCTGTTGACCAGAATCAGGTAGGGATACTAATTAGCGAAGCATGTCAGCATGTAGGTCAAAGTAAACAAGGCGACGATCGGGTAATAACGGCAAGAGTAACGCACATTCCAAGCGAAGATTATGAGCACGACCCCGACGGGCTGCCGCTTGATAAACCGTCTAAATCCCTTCTCTGCCTCTCCATTCACAATACCCTCTTCCCCCAGCACTGATGGGGCCTCCTTATTCATATATGTGCCTCTCTTGATAGCCGTGGCGATCTCAGCGCCAGTATAGCGGATGGGTCGCCCCATCTGCTCCGTCAGCTCACGGGCCAGAACATCTTTCTTCTTGTCCAAGATCTCGAGGGCACGGGTGACTATTTTCTGACGCTGCTTGAGAGTAGTGGATTGCGAGAAAGAGCGGAAAGCGGCCTGTCCGATCTCCGGGAGGCGCGCGAGCTCCTCTGACGAGACGCCAGGTCGAGTCACAACGGGGGCATTGGTGGAGGGGGAAATCGTAGTGAGAGTCTCGACAGACATGGTGGAATCTGCTCAGACGACGAAAAGGAGACAGGCCCAGAAACCTCTTATAGATAAAAAGACGGGAGAAACGGCCCGTTTGACAATCGCCCGTTCTATATAAAGGCGTGTAGAGATATCAGCGCCAGCGCCGAGTGAAAGATACGGCTTCCCGCCCACCACGCTGTAGCGGGGCTCGTGCCGCCACTAAGTTGGTAGAGCTGCCCCTCGTGAGGGGCGAGCCAGGCTTGGCGCTAGGCCGGTCCGCCGTTTAAGCCCAAGGAGCCCTCTTCTTCGAACCATGTTCACTCTTATATCTACTGGACAGTACACGAAGAACTGGTCTATCATTTCGCATCTATGATTCATCAATCATTCCTCTCTACATGTATGCTTTTCCATTTCAGGACTGTTCTATTCCTTGAATGGTCCTAACCAAAACTCCAACAAGAGAATGAGATAAGAGAAAACAAGAATGGTGCAAACTGCCCCTTCCACCTGAGCTTGTGTCAATTTCCTGAACATTCACAGTGTGATTAAGGGCCAACTAAGTCGTTTCGGCATTTGCAGTTGACGTCCCCTATTTTGGGTTCAGTTTGACCATGGATTGTCCAATGTTGCATCAACACCGCTCCTCCGCTGGCTAGAAATGCCAACAGGTCTCTGACCGTGCAACTCTATTGCAGGAATGCATAAAGTGCCTTAACCTTGGATCTTGAAGCTCAAGTTGTTCTGTCTCAAGAAACTGAAGTCATTCTGCTGCCGTGTTCCTGGGTCTCATGCTCAGCAATCTGGTGTTTCATGTATTGGATGATTGCGTTCAGGGTCGAACTCTTCATTCTGGATTTCCGTGAAAGGTCTGCGTTGTGGTAATTAAGGGATGTGCTATTTGAAAGATGCCCTGTTGTAAGTGTTCCGTGAGAATTCCTGGCTTTGCTGCTTGTCTTTGGTGGGCAACGTTCAGTTCAATCGTACATCTTGAAAGGGGGAGATGGGGAGAGGGAGGAGTTTCCATGAGGTGAAATGCTTTGTGCTATAGCCTCTTCGGGCTGTTGCAGCTGTGTTTGATTTGCTGTCAAAGCAGAGATCAGACTTCCAGCGGTCTTTGAAACCGTATCTGTCTCTTATGATTGACTTTTGTGACACCAATCCTGCTGCCGTCTGCGGAGTTTCGGTCATATCTAGCTCAATGCTGGGCTTTTAGAGGCATTGCCTTTCCCTCAGGCCCAGTAAAGTGATGGATCTTCTTCTCAGGAGTTTTCTCCATCCTCTTTTTCGTCATCTTCAAGCTCCAACTCTTGAAGCTTCTCACCTGTTTCCCAGTTGACTAACTCGTTGTTTCGGACCATGTTATTGTACATCTTCTTGTTGACGTACCTCCAATACGCCGTCTGTCGTTTCATGGTCTCTTTCGCTTCGTTGGCCACCGTCTCGATGTCGGCTTTGATTGCGTAACCCAGTTTTCCAATCAATATCCTTCTTTCTTTCGATCCTTCGTCGATTGGAGGGTTGACGCCAAGTTTGCTGATGATGCTCACAATGTATTTGGACTGCAAACTGTCCTTTTCCTGATCCACTAACTTGGCTGCCTTCTTCTGTTTCGCATTTTCATCAGCAGTATCCTGCTGGAGACGTTTAAAGTCCTGGATTTCACTCCTGAGGGATACATTGAACTCTTCGCGATCTTCTGTACTAAGCGTCATTGGATGCCCGTGGATAGCAATGTCGACTTCCTCAAGGGACTCTGCGGTGACCGTCAGTGAATTTGCTTGTGCCTGCCGCTCAAGTACTTTGGTGGCAGCCTTTGCGTGCCTTGCTGCAAGCTTCTGGAGTCTGATCTGCTTTGCTTTTGAGCCGTCAGACGAGGGCAAGAGTGGGCATGAGCTTATTGAACATCTATCTGAGAGACCAGACCTGCCTGATAACCGTGGGGGAGTTTTGCTCGACCCTTCATTGATTCCGACGTTCTCCTTGTCTTCCTCCATTTGTACCTTATCGGTCGTGGGGGCTTCATTGCACGAGCTCTTTCGGCGAGCCTTCGAGGTGGTCGTGGCAGCGTCCTCGACCTCATCAATTTCTTGGATCTTCTTGATGAGCATAGCTATCTCTCTATGCCGTTTACCATGCAGTTCGTTGGAGTTCTTGCACCTGTTTCTCACTATTAGGACCCCTCCACGGGAGCTTTAAAAGTCCAGGAGAATCGAGGCCTTACGCATCGCAGCTGTGAGAGCGACCAATACGAAACATGGTTTGATGATACCGGATACAGGGCTCCGCATGTTTTCCATAGCATGTCTTCTTCGCCCGTGGATTGTTCAAGCAGGTCTGGCAGATCGCGCAGCCGTGGCCTATGGACAGCCTTGTCAGTATTTGACTCACATTTTGTTGTGGGAATGAAGTTTTGTGACTCACGCAGTGCTGGGTTATCCTCCCATTTGCAGTCACTTCCGTCATTGGGCTCCCTTCGAGTCTTAGGAGGAGTGCCCCCGATGGATCCTGGAGCCATAGTCCTTAATTTCCTGAAGAGGATATCGATATGATGACGGGCAAAAGGTAGTAGAGTGCAGTACTGATATGATAAGGAATCAGGAATAGGAAGCAAACGCGTTGCTTACTTGCGCTGCCCTGCCTTGCCTCAACAGGCAAGGCAAATATCAATATCACCAAGTTGTGCTCGATAAGACAATAGCAAAGCTACCCACAGCCAGCCAAACAGGACGAAAGACAAACCGGTAGGGAGTTATGCACATGGTAAGTGGTGGGAAAGGAAGGCATAATTGCAAGTCAGCAATCAGAACTGGGCTATTTTTTAACCTGAGGCCCTCCTTCACTCTTATTGCATGTTCACATACACATTGAACTGACTCCTTTCTCCAGATCACGGGATCTGTGATTGACGGAGGTCTCCTTCATTGCTCACCGTTCATATTGTTTATTACCTCTCGCATACTCTACGCGTCTACCTATCTCTATGACCAACAAAGCTATTCACACGTGGTTTAGATGTTCCAGTCACAATAGACTCACTGTACAGTGAGACCTGACCTATCGGACTATCCTGTCTAGGTAGTTTGGACATTTTGTGGTGGATCATATATGGGGAAATCCACCAGCTCTACATCATACATCGGTTGGTGGATGCGCATCTTAGATGACATGTTTGCATATATCAACATAGAATGATAGGGCATACCCCTTGTCGATATATCCCAGAACAGGAGCGTAGGTTTCAGTTCACGAAAAAAGAAGATCAGGTCTTTCCCATCTACCTGCTAGAAGGTAGCTACCAATACTAATTCCAGCCAGGAGGTATTCTATCTATCCTGATATCTCCTGATCTGGACGAAAGTCTAGCTGGGGGTTTTTTTCTTCTTTTTTGACGTTCAACTGCAATTTCTTTTATTTGGGTAAGGGTTTAACATGGTTCGGTAATTGCCGAAGGAATGAATTTGTTGGGAGAATATTGCAAACGCAAAGATCGGTTTAGATGAAAAGGAAACCTTCAATAAATCCCAGATGGAGGCTACCCCTAGGTATCCACAAGGTTGCTCAGGGAGGCATCTAGACATCATTGCACCTCGAAGGAATAAAAAGAAACCATAATGGTAATAGATAACCTTTCTAAAACTGAGCCAAATTTCTGAGACCATCCCGCCCCAGGGACTATATTATGTAAAACGAGTGACTAAAACTGAACTAAAGACCACCGATCGAAACGAAGAGCAGAGATTTGGAGTATTTTTTTTCATCGCATCATTTCTGTTGTCAGATTCGACACGTATATCCGTCAAACCGGATGGGAGCCCTCCTAGTTGAGTGTAATGTCGCGCACTAGACGTCCACCTGCCCAAACGTAGGGGTAGTTGTGCTGATACCAGTTGACGCTGTGGAAGAAAGATCAGTAAGTAATGGCTTTTTGATGAAGCAAATGGCGTTTTAAAAATAGGCACTTGGAAGACTTACAAGGTTGTCCGGCCAGCAATCCGGGGGTGAGTGGCCCAGGAGCCACCAAGCACGATGTTGTGTTTCCCATCGAAGAAGTCCGCTACAAGCAAGCAAGATGACTCAGCATAAATCCACAAAGCCCCAAAAAAATCCCCCAGGAAGCTAAGCTTGCCGTGGTATTGATCAAATTAAATAATAAGGTTTCAGACTTACCTGTATATCCGGGGTAGAGCTCCATGGCTTTGAACCCGTCATGCGGCATCAGTGGCGTGCTAGTCCATTCCCACACGCCTCCCAGCTCACCCTGCCCGGCGAGTCTGTCGCCGTTCTGGATGACTGGGGTAGGGTGCCAGTGTCTGAACCCGACGTTGCAGTCGTCGAGATCAACAAACACTGGCAGGGAGGTCGGGGAAGCGTGTCGAACAGGCTGGTGATCCGGGCAACGGGGCCTGGGTGGGTTGCGTTCGTGGAAAGAGTCGCCATTATTCGATGGATCTTCCCCGTGGCCGTGGCCATTGATACCGTTGACGGCATGACCATTGGGACCACTGCTAATATTAGTAGCGTTAGCATTTTTAAATACTTGATAAGCATGCTGCATGAGGTATGTGAGTTCCACTAACCTTCCGCTATTCACTGCGGGAAGCACGCCATTGCTTCTAGTGCCCTTGATCTGAGCCGCATACTTGTAGATGCTCCTGGCCTCCTCAAAAGTCGGTAGCCTGCAGTTCATCCATTTCGCATATCCAGCAAGTTCGTCGTAGGATGCGATCACCGGCCAGTCGGCAGCCAGCTCTAGCGGGACAGGGCCGAATACGGTGCGCACGGCAAAGTTTGACATGAAATCCTTACTTGCACAACGGCTTGTAGCGGGGCTGATGCCCTTTGAAACTATCGGATAGTCCTTGTCTGCACGTGCAAGAACCCAAGATGCTGGCCAGGTTTTGATGTTATTGCTCTGCAGATATTTCGCATACTCCCCATTTGTGATGGCTGTGGCCTGCGCCTCGAAAGCAGACACGGTTACTGTTCTCTGTGGCTTCTCATTATCCCATCCAAAGGAATGATCCGGTACAGTACTTCCATCGGGGTCATTCAACCCGATTGAGAGCTTCTGCTCCGGGATTGAGAACCACATGTTTGGCTTCTCATTCTTTCTGGCCTGCAGAAAGATGTCTTCGAAGGATGGTATGCTGACTCCGGGAGGAGGAAGCGTCTTCTCGCTTTGGAGTAACATATAAAGGAAGGTTTCCAGATGCATGGCCTCATGCTCAAAACCGAGCCAGAGAGCTTCACCCAGACACCGGTCCTGCTCCCAGCCCTCCATTTTCAGGAGGGACTTGACCCTGTTCCGTACCCTTTCCTGGAAGTCCAGGATTTCGGCAAGTGGTGGCCATTCGTCCGGGATCTCACTATGCGAGTGACACTTCTCAGGGTTGTCTACGTCAGGATCGATCCCGCGCTCAAAAATAGACGGGTAACTTTTAGGCTCAGTCGGCTGACCGCGTGTCGCTCTCGTTAGATGAATATCTATTGTCGTTAATAAACATCCGTGTGCAAGGATTTTGCTCGAAGCTTTCGTGACTTACCCAGGAAGGTGGGAATGTGTCCGAGGTAGAAGATCAAAGCGTTCCTAAGCTTGATCGGCTTTGATAGCAGCTCTTCCTGTGGGATCATTGCCTTGGTTACAATATCCCAAGCCCTCCAAAGAGACTGGAAATCCTCCAGACTGGGAATCGGCTGCTCAGCATACTGTGCTGCTTTTGTAGGGAAATTGAGCGTGGCAGAAGAAAGCATATGGATATCTGTTCGGGAAATAGTATGGTAAGCAAAATCTAAGCACATGCACGTCGACGTAATTGGCCTGTGGGCGCTAACGCTACGGGTACTGCTTCCTCTGCAATAGAGATCTTGGAAGGTCTAGGCTATTGACAGTGCAGAAGTCTGGACGGGTGCAGGAAGGGGGAGCGATCGCTTTTATTGCTTGCGATTGCAGATAAGGGCCACTCACGGTACTTGTCAGAGCTGGTCCCGAATGCAGCGGCAGGGATTAGCCCCGCATTACGCCACAATTGCTCACGTTCACGGGAACTATATTTGAAAGCTTCTTCAAAGATAATTTTCTCGCCTTTCCGGATAACGATCCCTTTAATGGAAACATCTCGTGTAGGAGAGTAGAACGCCTGGTGTCGGCCCTCGATTTCGTCATATGCACTGACGATTTCCCAATCGCCCGCTTTGAAAGCTTCAAACGCCAGGACTGCATTGGCGTGCAACAGTCCATTCACGTAGAACTGGTGGGTGATACCCTTTGAGTCATTGTAGGCCCTGAAGACCACGTCTGGATCCTTACATGCATCCAATCCGATGAGCATCGAGTCCGACGGGCCAAGGAGCTTTGCGAATCCGTTTAGAAACTTAGCAGCTTCTGGACGGCTGAAGTTTCCGACAGAAGAGCCCATTGACATGACACAGGTTGGCTTCCTTCTATTCTTGGGGTTCTGCAACCAAGCTAGGGCGTCGTCATATGTTCCGTGGAGTCCATGATATCGCACGTGCGTGTAGCTCATGGTCGAGACCTCGGAAAATGTGCGCTGCAGCTCGTCCAACGAAAGGTCGAGGGCATAGTAGTCCACGTTCTTCTCGGCTCTTTCAAACTCTTTGAGTAAGATCTCTATCTTGCGCAAATTCCTAGAATACTGTTAAAAAAGTCTGAAAAGAGAGAGGGCGTCTACTGCTATAATTATTTTGGCCACGGGATCTCAAGTATGAGGACAAACACACCCACTACCCAGCTCCACAAGCTGTGCATCATCTGGCATCCGTTCCACGATGCTCTTCGCGTGAGTATTCAACACTTCGATCTCCGCGTTTGTCAGATAATACTCGTCCAGATAGGTGATCTCTTCAAATAGTCGAAGTCCCTCGGTATCGTAGAGTAGAACCGTTGGCAGGGATCGGGCCTTGCCATCGCGCGGATCAAGACCACTATAGATGTCCTTTGCCAAAGAAAACTTCAAGTCATTCTGGCGGATGTCAATGATCTTGACATCGTCCACGAGGCATGCTGCTGGCGCCATAATGCGGATGCAGGGAACGTGCAGAGCGGGATTAATAAGTCGGAACCTCAGTTGAAGAGATATCAAGCAAGCGATACAGCGATGCTGGATGTTGTAGGGTGAAAAAGGCACGAGAGAGGGAAAGAGATACACTGAACGATAAAAAACACGTAGCTTTTCTCGGCTATGTCAACTGCTAGCCGTCAGATGCAGCTGACTTAGTTTTCAACACCCCGGGTGTCATGAACTCTCCGGGATAGAGTTCGGCCGCATCCATGATATGGAATTGATCATCGGTTCTCAGACCAGGTTGGTTCCTGAATCTTGCTGGGCCCCGCACCCGTGGATCAAAGAGAGTGTCACAGAACAAGCACGCCTGCCGTTCTCGACTTCTCAGAAGAGCATGCTCGTCCACGAGTAGCAGATAGGATGTTGCGGAACGCACTTCTGGGACTGACGTCGAGTCCCACCCTGTCTGCAATGAAGGCTGGCTGACATTATGCATGCCAGGCTCACAATAATCCCTAGGCCTGTAACTAATCTTGCCCAAGTGGGGAGAACAAACATGCCAGCGGGAGCACGGCATGTTTTGAATGCTGCATGTTCGTGATAGTCCCTGGATGAGTATGATGGCTTGCCTCAGAATCAGAAAAATCCGACTTCCTCGATCCAATGAGGAGGGGTGGAAGACCAACCCGCGGTCGGAGCTTACAGCGATCCCAGGGTATGACGCATCGGAGCCTGAATGTGCTCGCAGCAGTGTTAGAGAGACCAGACGTCCAACCACAGCGCTAGAGAACGGGGGGATGGTGGAGAGAGTGTGGTGGTTTGCTCTGTTTGCCGTGTTTGTTAGCCCCCAGAGGCCGCTAAAGCAGCGCCTAGAGCGCCGGTGACATCTCCTTGACATCTACCATGCGCATCCCCCGACGTTGCAAACTTCCTCGAAAAGGGTTATATCTCGCGCAGAGATGCAACCACGAAGTGGGATTCGCATTCCAGCCTCTACTGACAATCATCAGACAATGACTGTTTCCGCAAGCTGCTAACCTTGACAAAGGACATGGGCCAATTACCAACTTGAGCGATGAAGATGTTTTGTGAGCTATCACAATAGCCTTTGACGAGTATATATGTGTCGATAAAGAATCGATTGACAATGGCGGCAGAGACATTTCAGCTCTAACAATTTGCAAATAACTTGTTCTCTTTTGTTCTGCTTTGTCTGGGCTCATAAAATGCTGTCCACATCGTTCAACCCGCTATGGCAGCAGCAGCTTCTGTCTTAGCCGCTGTGTTTTAACCCAGAACTGCCAGACATTCAATTAATCTGCTGTTAAGGAATCGGTCATGACGTTGGGATTAGGTCTATGGTACCAGAAGACGCGGAAGAAGTCCCGGCTGTCGCCAGGATGTAAACGATTACTGGCTCTATTCACCAAGGTAGCTGACGAGAGAGACAAGCTGCGTCGTGACCTAGGCTATGCACTCGACACTGTCGAGGCTCTGGAGGCTCAGAACGCCGAATACAACTTCCACCTCACACAGGCGCAGGCGCACCTCGTGGAGCGTCAAAAGAATAACCAACAATGGACAGCAGCAGACTCCCAACGGCCCATCGTGGAAGTCACCACCGAAGTGGCCTGGATCGAAGACACCTGGCTCTGCTCTTTGAGCAATGCAGACCTGCTCGGGGAGGCGGAGATGCACTGGAAGAAGGGCTATCCGCACTGGACGTCATCAACTAGTTCATGTCCGTGCACCCTGATTTCGATTTCAAGAACAATATTAAATACCGCCTTTTCGTTGCAGCGGGGAGTACAACAAGTCGGATCAGTTCGCGGACGACGTCTCAAGAACCGCCGGAGGCATCGTATTGCTTACTATCGCCAGGCTAGGGAACTAGGTGGTATTGCACGATTCATCCGGGGAAAGAACCTGATGGCTCTGAAGCCTTGGGACTCGGCCTATTGGTTCTTCTCCAGAGCGCCGCATACCCCTGGCTACCATGTCAAGGCCCAGCAGCTCCAGGCAATGGAAAACCCTATGCGGGGAGGGGTTTTCAGATCTGGTCCTGAACTTCCAAAGGTAAATTTCGCATTAGGTACCACAGGGATTCCTACTACGCCGCCATCGACTCTGGTGCCCGAATCTTGGGTGTCTCCTCAAAGTGAGGGAGAGATACTCTTGCCATTAGCTGTAGTCCCGCAAGAATTGTTTCGTCCTTCTCTAAAATGTCTGGAAGGTAAGTCCTAGGTAGGTACCTAGGTAGTTAGATCTCTGTAGTTGATACGGGAAAATAATTCTACGCACAATCTTGTCTTCCTCAGATTCTTGGTCCTTTTTCCATTTGTTCCATTAGACAGAATTAATAAACTAATCTGCGTGCATGTTGGTTACCACTCTTACATCAAATAATTTCTTCAGCGGTTAAAGCCACACTGAATGACCAAAGAACAAGGGTTTCGAAACATCCCTCCCAAGCGCATGAAAAGAATTCTTCAGGAACAAAGGGGGAGTAAAACAGCACCCTTGAAGGATGAGAAACGTCGAATCTCATTGTTATCGATTCCTTCTGTCGCTGAGACAGCAAATGAAAGAACAGACAGTAAGACTTGAGACTGTCTCAGACTCTCTCCATCTCTTTCGATGTCACTCCATCTCTTCATTACAACAACTGTGACTATCCATTCCTTGAGTGGAAGTGTTGTAGGGGAAGAACCATCATCTTCCTAGGCTTCAATGATCCGTTTCTTTTCTCTTTTTCCACATTAGAACCATATATCTACCCATAGATATCTCTCTCTTCTCTCAATCTCCTCAGCACCTCGTTCTTGGTCTTCTGTCCTGGGTGTTGGAAGCATTACCCTCCCAGCAAGGCAGATCATACTCGCACATCTTCTTCTCCCACACCTCTATCACCTAAGTCAATCCACCTCTTCCCAACGCCCAAAATGACATCCACAGATCCTCCAGGAAAGGAAAAGCTTGACATGGCAGAGATCAAGGAACTGATTACAGAGATCGACAAGGATACCAGTACTGCTCCTAAATCAACCAAGCCAGTGTCCCTGAATATCCAAGAGAGCCTACCCTCCTCCGTGTCGAACTCTTCTAGGAAGAGTTTGTCTTCTCTGAAAGCATCTCCTGCCTCTAGCTCCAGCGCTGGGAATACAAGGCATAATCCAGCCTTGTTTGGTGGTCAACGTCCCGTGTCTAGTACTGAGAAGTATCGAAAACATAGTCGACCTACCGGTTCTTCCTCTTCTACTGCCTCGACTCGAAAAATCCTATCCACGAGATCTACCAAGAGCAGCAGCAGCACCAACGGCACCAACAAGCCCCTAAAGCGCAAAGCCAGCGTCGCCTTCCAGCCCAGCGACCACAAACTCATCGAGCTCTACGAGAAGAACATCCACAACGACTACAGCCTCGTCCCGAAGAAGCGCAAAGACCGCGAGCCCTGGCACCCGGACGCTTCGGCCCCCACCATATCCCGCGAGGACTTCTGCCGGTACCAGCGTCTCGTCGAGGCCCAGATCCGCCGCCTCCGCCTCGAGCGCGACGAGTACCGGCGGATGTGGAATTGGGAGAAATCCCGCGCCGACTCGGGGGTCAAACGGTTCCGGGAGACGCGGGAGCGGATCCAGAAGGAGGTCGAGAACGACTACAAGGAGTTCAATGAGAAGTTGAGGTCGAAGCGCAACGAGCCCCAGTGGCCGCCGCCTCCCGGTCCCGGTAGTGGGGACATGAACAACAAGAAGCCCGCGTCGCGCTGGCCGTACGATAACTTCGAGGACCAGATGAGTCAGCACTTTGTGACGGTCACGCTGGTCGCGGCGGAGAGTGAGCTGCTGGTCGATCGGGACGAGGAGGCGGAGACGCTGGTCCTGGAGGCGCTGGAGGTCGCGAGGGGGTTGGATTATCCGCCGCTGGAGGCGCGGTGTAAGTACTGGTTGGGGAGGATCGAGTATTTTCGGGAGCATGAGGAGAAAGCGTTGCAGTATTTCATGGAGGCGAGGCCCTGCGATGGGAAGTATATGGAGGGGGCGGAGCTGCAGCTGTATCTGAGTCTGTTCCAGCCTGGTCTTACGAAGCAGGATAGGGAGCAAATCCTGCTGAACAACGATCGTGCGCTCCTTGCGGCTCATGAGAAGGTGCTGAGGGATAGGAAGAAGAAGAAGAATAACTGCCGCAAGCAGAAGGGAGAGGAGACAACAAAAGGAAAGGATATCACCAATGTCACCGCGAAGGAGACCGATGATCTCGACAACTACCAATTCGTCATCGACCCCCGCAAGCTCCCCATCGAGATCAACGCCCGAGGGATAAAACGCAAGATGGACGACCGTCCCGAGAACCTCATCTTCCGCCGTCCCTGGATCCGTCCGCGAAAGAAGGCTGTCAAGGACGTGACCAAACTCAGTCCAACGCTCTGGATAACATCAGACAACGAGCCCCCGACAAAGGTGCCCCGGGCCCGAACCACCCATCGGAGCATCAAGGGTAAGAGCAAGAGCAAGAGCAATAAGAAGGGTAAGAAGAATCTCAACCACCACCGTCTTCCCTCATCCTCCGTCTACGCGCTCCCGCCCCAGACCACCGCGCGGAACAGCACCGGCTTCAACCTCACAGGCCGCTACTCCGATCTATCATGGCTCTTCGCCTCTCTGAACCTGAATCTGAACTCCTCCTCCAAATCCAGCTCCCGAGGCAACCGTCCACCGCAGAGCAAATTCACCTTCTCTCAACACCTCCTCGGCCCCTCCCAGCGTTCCCGCCAATACACCATCTGGCCGGAGCAGTGGTGGGAACTCCGCTTCAGAACGGAAGTCTGGGAATCCCAAAAGAAGACTGTCATAGACATGAAATGGCTAGAGAGGGAGCGGAACACATACCGGAGAAAAGCGGCGCCGATCATACGGTACCATGAGGAGTGCGAGAGGTTGAGGTACTTGGTGAGGGTGCTGTTTCCGACGAGGGAGAACACGGGTGGGATGCATCCGTTCAGCTGGGATGAGGGGATGCTGGATTGGATTGATGGGTTGAATGTAAAGGAGTTGAGTGTGGTGCTGGGGCAAGTGCGCGGTTGGTGGGCTAGGAATGGGAGGGTGATGGAGATGTCTAGGAAGTATCAGGATCAGAAGAAGTATGAGGATTTACGGCAGGCGGAACATGAACCCAAGACAAGCCAGCAGGAAAAGGCTGTCGTGGAGCACCAGGGCAGCAAAGAGAAGGCAGAGGCGCCAACGAAGGATGAAGTCGAGAAAGAAGTCTCCAAGCCACCAGCGGAAGAGCAACAGGCAGAGACGGCCGTGAAGCATCAAGACAGCAAAGACGCAGCGACGCTGACGAAAGACAGAATCAAGAGCAAAGAGTCCACCAAATAGGCGGCGACTGAGCAGAAGCTCCCAGGAGAACAGGAAGTAGATAAGTAAACCATTGCAGCTATGCAGCGAACTAATACTGCATCAAAATCAACCATCCATCTCAGCAAAAGAGCAGTCATCCCGACGAAAAGAAAAATAGAACATCATCAGACCCGGGATAATGAAAATGACGGGCCGACGTTCATTTCACCCAGATGACAAAATCAGAGTTAACCCTTACCCCTCAACCAGGTGCTTTATCTCATTTTTCATCCACTTTGAGTTAGTGAACGAGTGAGGTAAGGAGGAATGAACTCGGTGTAGGAAGAGAGATATACATAGGGCTTAGCATCACTAGAAATCAACGATTTGATTAATAAGCAGGAAGTCTCAGGTACACAAACAACAATTGGCCGGATGGTGTAGTTGGTTATCACGTATCGTTAACATTCGACTTCCCTAGAAGTTGATGGTACCGATAAGGTCCTGGGATCGAACCCCAGTCTGGTCAATTGAGATTGGAAACACAGCTTCTGAATCTCCTTTTTGTTGATTCTCCTTTTTGTCCCAGGAAAAAAGGAGACAAGGGAAATGCCCTTTCGCTCAATTGCGTTTTTGTGCGTAAGTAGTCTGCAGTGTGTAGATCAAGTTTCTCTGGCATTTTTTTTGCTCCTGTCTAGCGAAGTAGTCACTTCCGTTTAAATGTCGGACGATAGCAAAAAAANAAAAAAAAAAAAAAAGGAAATCTATTATCTTAAGATATACAATACATCCCTACTTCGATCGTAGTTCGTAGTCAGCAAATCCATAACACATAACAAAAAGTGGCTCCCTGGCCTTTTCCTTCCCACATTCCCTTAAGCTTAAGCCAGAGCTTCCAAAAGACCACCCAACGGAACCCCCCAAACGTAACTCGCAACCGCCATCCCTCCCACACTCATAATCGCAGCCATCAAGACATTGACGGCGTTGTTATCCAGCAGATCAATCCCGCTCTCGACCCGGCGACTCTCGTGCTCGTGCTCGTGGTCCCTGCCGGGCTGCGTGCCCGTCGAGGTACCCGTGACCCTGGAGCCCCTCAGAGTGGCCGTGTTGGCGACGGCTTCAGTTTTGCCGATGCTGCTGCGCTCCTTCTCTATCACGGTGTCGGGGGTGCCGGCGGGTTTGGTTGAGGATGGGTGGACGAGGACCTAGAGGTTCGGGGATGCGTTAGCAATTACCTCTCTTTAAAGATCCAGACGGACACAGAAACCCATGCAATAGCAACGGGAGCATGAGATAGATATGATATACCTTCTGCCCACCACTCCCCTCAACAATCTTCCCCGTCCGCTTATCCACCACACTCGCCTGCAACCATCCGCCCAGGAAACTATCAACCACGCTCCCCAACCCACCCCACAGCGTCACAGCCAGGACCCAGAAAATCCGTTCCTTGTCACCCCATCCTTGAGCACAAAAAGGTAGCAACACAGCGGACGTCAGCGCGATAGTGAAGGCGCCAAACAGGCTCGCCAGGAGTCCCGTGGCCGTGACGCCGCCGTTGGTGCCGGGGGGAACGACGCGGAGGGTCGGGGAGGTGATGAGGCGTGGTTTCGATTTGGAGAGGATGCCCAGCTCGGAGGCGAAGGTGTCTGCGGCGACGGCGGCGTAGTTGCTGTTGTAGATAGATACCGAGCAGTCAGTAATTGCGAATCGCATATGGTATATATATATATATCCGTGAATGGGAAAATCATAATAAATCCCCTTGCCCAGCGAACCAACCGAACCTATAAATATAGGAACAGGGAGATGACGAGTCTAAACATACGCAACAATTCCCACAGTCAACAAATCCCCGACATCACCACCGTACGAGAAACACTGCTCCTCCTTCTCCGCTCCATCCCGCCGGCTGAACAGCAGCAGCTTCGTATGCAACAGTGTCAAAACCGACGCCACGATCGAATTCGCCAGGACCTGGACGTGCGTTCTCGACCCTTCTCCGCCCGTAGCGCCGGTAGCGGACATGGTCAGTTGGGCCTTGACATCGTGTTTGATCTGTAACACAATCAATCAGTCTTGCGATCCAACCTTCAGCGAAGAAGAGAAAAAGAGTCCCAGGGCTATCTAGACAGATAGATGGAATACCTTCGTAGCCTTCGTCCCACCGAGATAAAACACGACCAGGAGCACAAACGGCGCCGACCACGGATGCAGCGCGTGCACGATGGCCGTGAGGGCCGCGGCGATGATGCCGGCGGGCGTCAGCGACTTGCGGGACCAGGCGCGGTAGACGAGCGCCAGGGTCGCGGGGACCGCGATGATGGGTTTCATTATGTCGTTGGGATTATTTGTTGTTGGATGGAGACATAGCAATCAAATATAGGTAGAGGGACGGCGGCAATAGTGGAGAGGTAGAGAGGGGGAGAGGGGGTGAAAGTGATATATCACGAGAGCTGACACCGACTCTTTTCTCCGAGAGCTGAGCTGCGGGGATGTCTGTAGCTTACTCTGCCCCCCAACAACAGAACTACTGCAGGTACGGTACTTATGTATTGCACAGAGACCATACACTAAAACAAAATCTGACACCGAAAAAAAAGTCTGGAAGACTTTCTATCTATCTAGGTAACTTTCGATCATTCCGGATGCTGTTCTATCGACCATTGTTTCTAAACCCCGCCTAACGCCGACAGGATAATATCTCCGCCATATTCCGCGGAACGTGCCCATGCGCAATCATCATGCAACAATTACTGGTTACTCATTATTCAATTCCACTCGATTTGAGGTTCTTCAGAATGCCCTATCTGAATATCCAACGTGCTTGTTTCCGGGCCTCTTTGTAGTCGAAAGATATCTATATATCTAAGGTATCTAATCTGTGGATTCACCCAAAGCCCCAATTGAACTGTCAACCATGATATGGCAACGGCGAGTAAAAGATCCATCAACGATCGGGAGCCATTGCTGCTGATAGAACTTGGAACACAGTATTATATACAGATATTGACATCGTTTTCAGAGGTCAGGCGAGTAACGGGGAACTAATTACTCTGCGCTGCATGGTGCTGAAAGTAAGTAGGTATATTTCTGTCCGAAGCCTCTGGTGCTATCTGCGAAATTGTATTGTAACATACGCATCATCGCATGCTTCTTCCTGCTGAGAAGGGTGTCAAGAGAGCAGTGATTCACCCACCGTCCGAAATGCACTGTAATGAGTAGCATCACGAAGTTGGCCAGGGAAAAGCTGGACGAGCATCGTCGGAGCTGGTACTGCAGCTGAGGATTGAAGACCAAATGCCCTTTGATCACAGCTCAGCATTGAACAACTGCTGCGTCTTTTCGAACACGGCAATCCTTCCACGGTCCCAAGGATGGCACCGTTGCAGAGGCTGGTGCCGATCCGGAAGACCTTACCTCGAGCCTCCAGAATGCAACTCTTGGGCTCGAAGAACCTTCTTCGGAGGTCATCAAGCGGTTTCCCAATGACAGGTCGTACAGGAGTGTAGAAAGAAGCAGCAGCTTAATCTACCCCTGACAACATCCGGGATCGATCCCGAATGGACACAACCCTGTCAATAAGATATGACATGTAATCCGACTCAACAACGCCGAATTTCACATCAATCCACCCTTTCCGTTCAAAGGTGGAACGCACTCCGTCCCTCATCAACCTCGCAGAACCGCCACAGACCCGCCTTAACAGCCGCATCCCTGACACTGCCCAGCTCCTCATCGTTGACGGCACGGTTGATCTCAGCATACCGGACCTCGCCGCCAGTCTCCGTGTCCTTTGCGCCCCGCTTCTTCTTCCCCACATGTGCATCCGGATGGTACTGCTCCATAATATGCACGTACAGATCCTTAGATACATTCTCCGCGAGCCACTTCATGATCTCCTTCCCCTCGTCCTCCTTGCCCGGCATGACGAGGTGTCGGAGCAAGACGCCCTTCTTGGCGATCCCGTCCGAGGTGAAGCACAGATCGCCAACCTGGGTATGCATGGCCTTGATGCTCTCCATGGCGGTCTCGGTGTAGTTGTCCGCCTTGAGGAGGCGTTTGGAGGTGCTGTTCTTCCAGACCTTGAAGTCAGGGAGGTAGATGTCGACGAGGCCGTCGAGGAGTTCGAGGGACTCGAGCGAGTCGAACGAGGAGGTGTTGTAGACGATGGGGATCTTCAGGCCCATGTCCCGCGCGGCGAGGATGGAGAGGACAACTTGCGGCACGACGTGCTCGGGGGTGACGAGGTTGATGTTGTGCACGTTGCCGATGGTCTGGAGTTTGAGGTACCAGTCTGCGAGTTCTTCGGGGGTGAGGTCGAAGCCGTTGCGTTGGTGGGCGATGTCCTATATAATTAATCCCTGTCAGCAACATGCTCTGAAATAAGCAGGAAGAGAAAGAGCACATACATGATTCTGACAAAACACACACCGCAGATTACACCCAGAAAAGAACACCGACCCGCTCCCATGATATCCCTGGATACACGGCTCCTCCCCGCGATGCGGCGCGATCACATTGACCTTGGCCGTCTCCGCCCCGATCAGACACACGCCCGTTGTCTCGTACCTGTTGACGCCACAGCGGCGCGGACACAGATTGCATTCCCGCAGGTGCGCATAGGCCAGGGAGCGCTTCTTGGCCGCGTCGACGGACGACAGAAGCTGGTACCGCGGGATATAGTCGTCGAGGAGGAACTGCGGCGGGATACCCAGGTTGCGCTTGGTGACGCGCGGAGTAAACCGAGGCGCCGCGGAGCGGAGCCGCCTGGATGAGAGTCGGAGTGCGCTGTAGAACGACATTGTCTGACGCACACTCTCTGCTAATTCTTCTTCTTCTTCCTGGTCTGTCCGTCTCAACCCGGACAGCGAACAAAGCCAGACTGGCGTAGGTTGGGACTTTGTCTGGAGTCGAGGGCGGGACTCCATAGACACGCTCCGTATTAGTATTGTCTGCGCTCTGCTCGGGCTCGGGCGATTACCTAAGCCATGTCGTCATGTCACGTGCGGCGCTCCTTTGGCCCGTTCCGTCGAGTGTTAGGAGAGCAGACTTTCTTGAAGGATTGTAGTTCTTATTGTTGTTCTGCATCACGAGAATCCATTGTGCTAAGCTAGAAGAAGAGGATGGTGGGTATATAAGTATAAACCATCGTGGTAGTGTACAAATGGCGGCTAGGGGAAGAAGAGAAAAGAACCGAATCCCAAACACGTCGCTCCAAAGGTAACATCGGAAACATCGGAAACATCATCATTATCACAAAAGACCCCGGTCAAGAATCAACAGATTGGGATGGTGATAGTGCGTTTAGCCCCCTTTTTCCGTATCATGTTCAACGCCGACCTCTCCACATGAGCAACGAGCAACACAGATTCCATGGATAGAAGGTATCATTACTCCTAACGCAAATCTGGGCCTTCCAAAATCCTGGACTGCCGCAAAAGAATTAACCGTGATCGTCTCCATGATATCATGTCGATCATCCACCGTGAATGTATGGAAGAAAAGGAAACAGGCGGACGTATCACAACGCAAGCCCACTGCCGTCGCCGGTCCAGCGGTAAAGAGCCAGGACTTCGCGTCTGCGTTGCTGCTGTTCGCCAAAATCCTCGGGGACGCGGCCGCGGACCTGGGCAAGGGCCGAGCGCATGACCTTGCGGAAATTCCGCTACGAGAGAAGAGTCAGCTACAAGACTCGATCGACTGGTGTTTTGAGATGACATACCTGATATTCCGTATTCAGCGTCACAACGCAAGCCTCGTGAGCACGGACGATAGTCTCGCAAGCCCTCACCACGCTGGGGTTCACGTCGCTCTGCAGCTTGTCCGCCGTTAACAGAAGCAAGAAACTCCCCTGTAAGAGATAGATTCCAAAGAAGAAAGGCATAAAGCTCAGATCCGGATCGTATTCCAAGATGGATTCCGCCGCCTCGGCCGCGCTGACAGCGTGGCCCATGGCCTCGATGAATGACGGCGAGGAAATCCACAGGTCGTTGTCGTCGAGGAGGGATATGGGATCCCATTTTCCAGTTAGCAGAATATGCAGTACGTGCATGATATGCGTCCCGTATGCAACGACGATCTTGGTTTGCACGACCGACTCCGGAATCCGCGATCCCACTGTGCTGCTAGAACGTCCAGACGGGCTGACATGGTCGAGGTGGGACCCGTCAATTACCGCTTCACCTTCTCCACCAAGGCCTAGACCACTGGTATGGCGGGCTTCGAACTCCCTCAAGCTCTGCCCGTATACCTCAAGCTGACGAGTGATCTCGGCAACTTGATGATCCCATTCAGCACTGTTTCTGAAGTTAATCCCGAACCTAGGGTGATTCCGTGCGTGGTGCAAGTCGACAATCTCTCCCAGAATGGTCATCAGAGGCAAAAAGTACCCAAACATGCTGTGACCCGTGCATTCGAAACTCGGTCCCGCCCGTCTGTAGCCAACGCTGGCAAAGTCACCGGCCTGCCACAAGTCATCATCCATAGGTTGCAATAGTCCTTCGCACTCCTTGTCTAAAAGACTAAGGGGTCTATTATAACACAAGGCCAGATGGCGATCCATCACATATAGCAGCCACCAAATGCGTCTGCGCTCCTCCCTTTCCTCTTCCGTAACGGTGCAGGTCGTCGTAGTAGCGCCATTGGCCATCGTGATCGGTGGCTGTGATGGATGTTGGTGGCGTTTTGCAAGATCATCTGCATCTCGCTCCCCATCCTGCTGCGGCTGGGATGGATTTGGGGGCAGTTCACGGCCGAGCTTTAACTCCCGTGCTAACGACCATGCTGCAGCCCACCAGCGCATACTGGCCGCCTTATATTCGCTCGCAGAGACAACCGTGGCAAGGTGAATGTAAGTCGCTACATCATCAACAGCTCCTGTGGCACTGCTCTGCGCACCCAGCTGGTCCATGGACACACCAAATCCTCCCAGAGCCACGCCATTAATGACCATATTTGCGGCGTAATTTGGAGACGTCTCCCCGGGTGCTGGTCCATGGATTAATGGTCTGAGCAAGCCCACCGTCAACTCCAAGAGTCTTTGACACACTCTTCCCCTAGCTGAGGGTGGAGATGTCAGAAACGCTGCATCGCTTGTCTGAGCCGCAACCCACAGCATACTGGCAAGTAGACCGGGGCTACACACTCTAGGCTTTGTTGGGTGGAGAAATGACTGTTTTCGGAAGATGTATCCGACAATGTAAGGTGATTGCGGACAAAAGTGAGAAGATGAGGAGCTCGTGAAGTAGACGTCGAGTAGATCGCACGCAAGCGACTGCGGAATAATCGATGCGATATGCGGTAAAACAGGTTGCAGAACGGGGTATCTTAATGTGCTGGAAAGGCTGGGCGTGCTAAACGTGGCAAAATTTGCAGGCGACGGCGACGGCAGAGGAAGCCATGCAGGAGACTGGGAGGGAGGGGAGAGACCCATGAACGGCGCCGAAGCGCTTTCTGCAGAAGCTCCGAACCGATACCCGTTTATTGACTGCGGATTCTGTTCTGGTGGATTCATCAATGAATAGGTACCGTCACCATACCCGTTATTGAATCCTTGTGCCGCAATTAGAGACGGCGGCGAGCGGGGATTGGCGCCGGACGACTGCAAAATTTGAAGGGACCTGATATCAGGGACTTGCATCGGTTGTCGATTCACATCGTGTAACTGCCCGAAATTGTTCATTGGCAAATTCGCGATACCGCCCCCCATCTGCTGCTGCGACTGCTGCGGTTGTTGCTGAGAGGTC
The DNA here is from genome assembly GCF_041956765.1 of Thermoascus crustaceus. Lineage (NCBI taxonomy): Eukaryota > Fungi > Ascomycota > Eurotiomycetes > Eurotiales > Thermoascaceae > Thermoascus > Thermoascus crustaceus. The sequence goes on along the minus strand of NW_027192528.1, from coordinate 966,659 downwards.
GGGATTCCCGCCATTGTTGAAACATTTTGCTGCTGTATCTGCGACGGAGTAGAGTCTGCGATGTTCCGTGTAGGGTCAAATGTCGAATCGTATCCGCCGTTGGCTTCTGGTGGTGACGGTCTGCCAGGAGGAGTATTCCCCACAGGTGATGTAGAGACATCGTTCCCATTGTTACCTGGCGCTGTCGCTGCTGCTGCTGCTGCTGCTGCCGCCGCCGCCGCGGCAAGATCCTTCTTCGAGGCTTTCCCGCGCTTCTTCCGCTCCCGAGCATACTCACACGTCAGCCCGAATTCTATGGGACGTCAGCACTGCTGGAGACTCGAGTGAGCATGTCCAAAGGATTACCTATGCAATGCGCGCATGGGTTCTGCCCGTCGCATTTCGTCCGTAGCTGATTGCACTGATCGCAGGCGCGACTTATTCTCCGTCGTATAGGTGCCGATGAAGAATTTTTGCGGATCCCCACGCGGGAGTCGGTAAGGATATCCCGCTGAGATGAAGGTTTGAAACCAGTTTGGTTGCCCATATAGAGTTGCTCTTTGGACTTGACGACACTACCGCTCAACGCGGCCGAGGTGACACCGGTATTACTCGATAATTGTAACTGCTCCAGAGCGTACTGGGGGTCTTCCGCCAAGTTATCCAGCTGGGATGTTTGTGTTTGCGCAATGCGATTCGACTGACTAGAAGCGGTAGAAAAAGGCGTATAGGAGGTTGCGAACTGCTGCAGTGAGGTGGAAGTAGACATCCTCTCGGCCGATCCACTCTTACACAGACATGGAAGAGGGTCGAAGGGCAGTGGCTCATTGAAGTCAACCTCCGACAGAACCTAACGCGGAGATGACATTGCAGCACGCAACGTTACAGTCTCCCGGGAGGAGACGGCAGACAGGCTGGCGCAATTGGTACGAGAGTCAGCCGGTCCTGCTCGAGACGCTGACACCGCGCGCTTGGTAACGGAACCCGAGAACGAGAACGGCGGGGGAGCCGAACCGGAGAAAAGCAGCAGACTCTGGGGAGTCCAAGAACAGGTCAATCGGGACGCGATGAGGGAGGAACGTCACAGAGGGATGAATTTTTACGAAGCCGACCGGGATGAGTTTAAACAATCTCGGTCCAGGCGACGCTTCGGCGGTGGCACGATGACAGGACGCTCTCACGGAGCAGCGGCCTAACGCGGGCGTGTGGAGAAGGGCGGCGCACGAGGCGAAGAAAAAGCGTGGGGTACCGGCATCGAGTCAAGGCTTTCCAGTGGAGAGTCTGCGGGGTGAGAGTCGCAGTTAGCAAGGGCACGCTGTCGTGCGTCCGACTCTTGGCCTTCGTCCTCGCATATATCTACTAGTCAGTATGGATATATCACCGGCTCACCGGACTGCAGGGCCGGCATCCAGGGGTTGAAGAAGCCTAGCGCTCTTCGACTTGGAGTCGTGGCGGGTTGTTGCTTCGCATCGCATGAGGAAAAGAGAGAGACTTCACATCCGGGGCCCCTGGAGCTCCCATCATAGTCGGCCTGAACACCCAAAGACAGTAAAGGTTCCCTCGTGGTCATGGGAGCCGTTTCCAGGCGCCGCTGGGGCTGTGGTGCGGCTCGTGAGTGGTGAGAAAAAGAGCTGATCCTTTGGCTGCGCCGTCGCCAGATCGAACGAAGCAGCCCGTGCAGTGCAGCTGTCAGCCCCGCAGAGACCGCAGCTGGCTGGAGCTCCAAGCCGATTTCCGGGATGGCGAGCTGTTCGCTGCTTATTTCGCCTCCGGCAGAGCACCGCTGGCTCGCTACCGACTTGCATAGGTGTGAGATGAAGGTCAAAGCGAGACGGAGACTGGCCTGCAGTCAGATCCTCCGCATGTTCCTGGCCTGTTGATCGCTGGCCGTCATCGACGGTCGAGCGCTCCCGAGTCCTCGACAACGGGCTCCATTGGCTGTCCTCCACAGGGGAGCGAGACATGATCCAGAACCGTGAGATGATGGCGTTCAGTGGCGGTAAGAGAGAGATTGAAAAAAAGGAAGAATGGAAGAAGAGGAATAGAAAAGAAAGGGGAGATGGAGATGAGGGAAAGGAGGAACAGGGCCTGAGGTCTGCCTGGCCCGTGATCCCATGACTTCGGCTCTATCAGACCCTGACACGTCCCAGCGGTCCCTGTTCTCCTCCATCGGCACGACTAACGCCGGTCTACTCTCCATTCGATTGTATTACCAAGCAGCTAGCTATGTTCTCGATCTTATGCCGTACTACATAAGAGGATCGCAGATAGAAGAGGTCTCCCGTCATCAAGATGCATAGGACACATGGCTCTTATCTATATTCAGACGTCTGTACATACATGCAAATCCCCTAACTCCGTCATGCCAACTCCATTCCCAGCCACAGATGTAGTGAAGTAGTAGGATATACTGTACAGATCAGGCACCGGAGAGGGGTTTTGGATGACCAATGATATACTAGTAAGACATGATGACATGAAACATCCCTGGGCACCACATGTGGGCCCAAAAAAGGTAAGAAACATAAAACAACAAGACAAAAAAAAGATCAAGAGATTAGACGCATACTTTTTTGGATATCTCTGCCGGCAAACTTTTCCCAATGTAACCATTTCAAAGCAGAAAGAAAAAAAGAACGCCGACCAATGCTTTTTGAGATAACATCGTGCGATATCGTCATGCCGCGACCAGCGGACAGAGAGAGAGAGCAGTATTTTCTTTTTCCTTAGGAGAAGAAGTAGACACTGTCCCGGAGTCTGGTAACGTCCCAGTCTCCCTTGGACGGCACCTCGGGGAACCTCATGGGAAGCCACAGCCATTGCGATCGAGTCTGCTTCTTGCTCTTAGAAGATCCCTTTTCTGAGGCGTCGGCGTCGGCCTCCATCTCCGCTCCCGCAGAATCCTCCGCGTCCCACGCACCCTCAAAGGCTGCCCCGCTTGCCTGAGGATCAAGGTCCGGCAGGAGACTCGTAAGGGCAGGGTCCTTGTTTGCTTTCCGCTTGGCAGCCTCGAGATCCTCGGGTACATGGCCAACAGCCGACTCTCCCAGCGAGTTGTTTGCGACCAGGTCACTGTCTTGTCCATTCAGCTGCTCAAAAATAGCAGCAGGGGTCACCATTTCGCGGCCCTGCTTCTGCAACTCCGGATCTTCAGATTTAAGCAGAATCTGTCTCTTATGTTCATCGAAAAGTTCAGTCAGCATGTACGGCTTCCTCGCCGCGCTTGACTTCCGGTATTTTGTTATCGCCTTTCCGATCGCGCTGCTCATAGGCACCTTGGCAAGGAACAGGTGGTTCCCATAGCGAGCTTTGAACTCGGATGCCAGCCTCTTGACGACGTCATCAGAGTGCATGCGGATGAATGCATCTCGGAGGACACGGTTCATGACATCGACATCCGCCGCGTGAGTCCAGAAAGAGTCATGCACGGCCGAGAAGGTCAAGCCGTGACGGTGGCATTCAGTTGCCGAGAGAATCATGTGGGTAGCATCGAGGGAGTGGATGAAATTGGGAGGGAAGGCCTGGAGTTGCTTGCGCTTTGAGACGACATCATCCCAGGATGATTCCATGATGCTGAGCTCCTGCATACTTGTCTTGATACGGCGAGCCTTTGTAACGCGGTATGGCTGAACCACAGGCAGACCCAGAGGAGTAGTCCAGACGACGGTTGAGCGGAACTTGGTGGTGGGGTCCTTCGCTTTCGCGCTTTTTTTGTTGTTCTCATCGACTGCAGGCTCACCGTCGGGTGTCAAGGCGGTCTTGGCAAGCTCTTCAACCTGCTCCGGTGACAGCGACTGCGTGATACGATTGGCACAGTCTCCCAGCCAATATTGGATTTTATGCGCACCGTTGAACATGGAACCCAGAGCATCGAAGATCTTTCTGGCAATATACACAGAAGCCTTGTCGTGACCACATTCATGCTCAAGTTCCGGGTAGTAATCGACGAGCTGCCTGCGGACTTGTCTTGAAGCTCCAATGAAGGTCACACCGTAGACATTGGTCATGACTGTCTGCTTGACGATCTTTCTCGTGATCTTGCCATTGAGTATCTTAGCGATCGGAACGCCCTCCGCTGCTTCCTGCGCAATTGCTTCCTTCACGAACTCAGCCACACCGGTATACACGTCGGAAGGGCGGTCTGACGGTTCGAGGTTGACTTGCTTGGCGCCGACGATGTCGCCACCAAGAGCCGCATAGTGTTGGAGTCCATTGCAAGATCCATCCTGGTGAATTGGCAGCCGGGATTCATACTGTGTCGGATCTGGGAGACGAAGAGCATTTTTTAGTTCAATGCAAGCCGCCAGACATTGCCAGGGATCCTCGGCCTCAAGCCACCAACGCTTTCCATGCAGTCCCTTGTTCGCAGAGTCAAGGATATCGTCTATGTGATCATCGGCGAATTTTTCCCGCTCTTGAAGACTAGCCTTATCAAACCCATAGACATTCGCAAGGTGAATCTTCAGCCACTGCAAGCCCCTTGCACCGAGCAGCTTACCGTCCTTGAATAGCAGCAGTCCTCTGGCGTTATCGGCACCCATCTGGTTGAGGTAGGGTGGAATTGGATAAGCTCGGCCGCGGAAGTCCAAGTTGTGGGGCAGATAGAAGGTCTCGTTTCTGTAAGCGCGGGCAATCTCCATCTGAAAATTCTGGAAACACCGTGTTGAATGCAAGCCTGCCCTCTTGTTCTCGACCTCTCGCACTGCACGAGCCCATTTTCTCTCAGCTTCGGGGTCCGCGCCGGGCTCTGGCTTTGGGGGAATAGGGAGGTCCGGCTCTAGGGCTGGGAAATTTGCAATGGGTTCGCCAGAATTCCAAGCTTCAAGCATGATATCGAAAACTTCTCTGTTGATGACCCATGGCGTTTTCCCGAGGACATCCAGACCTTCTCGAACCTTCTCAAGACCACCATCTTCAAGGGCAGCCTTCAAATACAGCCCTTGGTACGGGTCACCTGGAGTAATACGCATCATAGTGGACTTGGTGCCGAGGTATCCACCATCGCTGAAACCATTCCACGGCTTAGGCTCGCAGACCATTGGGAGATGTCGTGCGATGAGGTCGGTTGGAGGTTCCTTTGTAATCCGCAATACCAACTCCGGGTGCAAATTAATAAGGCCAATACGCCTGCCCTTCGATATCTGATAGGCATGCTGAAAGGCCGGCTGCACACTGACGATCGTCTTTTTCGTCTCCGGGTGCACAGTTGTAATGGGTACTTTTGCAGTCTCGAACAATAGACTCATCATAACCGCGCCGACCTTGGCAGCAACTCTCGGGGGCCAAGTGACGTTCGGGTCTGATTCTTGCGTCTGCTGAACGATTTTCTTCCATTGCGCCCGTCCCGCTCTCTGCTTTCGCTTTCCGAGGATTTCGCTCAGGATCTTCTTACGTCGATCGTCCGCCTGGGCATCCTTTTTGAGAACAGCTTCTGCAATCATCTCATCCTGGATTTCCTTGCCAAGGAAGGAAGCCAGGGTGGCGAGCTTCAGACCCTTCTCCATACCGGCTCGATTGAAGATCGCCAAGACCTGAAGAATCGCAATCGCCGCAAGCTTGTCGAGATCCATGCATCGCAGATACACACCATACTCACAGCGTTCTCTCTGCTGCCTGGTGCGCGTTGGATTGGCTTCAGCCTCCGCAACCAGCTCCAGTTCCTTCTTGAGCCCTTGAACTAAATCAGAGTGCCATTGGTTTATTATCGAGCCAAGTTTTTTCCCTCCAGCAGTGGTATCGACACCGGCCGATTTCAGCTCTTCCACTTCCCTGCGCCAACGGGTTATACAAGATCGCACGGCGTCAGCCTCCAGGCGCTGCTGTCTCAGCTGCTGATAAAATTTCTCCCGATCCGCCTCAGACACTTCCAGATGGGGAGGAATCTCAATCTCGGACTTGCCGGCGAATAAAGAGAGAGACTCTTGTAGGGTCTCAAGACCAAAACCCTTCTGTGGGACAGGACGGACAGGGTCAGGTTCATGCGTCTCACCCGCGTGAGGCGAGAATGATTCGACGCCCATATTTCCAATGGCTACACGTTGGAGATCGGATGAGCAAATCTCCGACAGCTCACCGAGCTCCAGCTCCGAAAGAATCGGAAGCGCGAGGACCTCCTCCTCAATCTCAGCCTGCTTGGCCTTCTCCCAATACCTCCGCACCGTCCGATCCCGCTTGGAGCCGTGCAACATCCGCAAGGCCATCCGTATCATGTTCGCGTACGTGGTGGCATCCGGCTTCACACCGGCCGCGACCATGTCGACCTCAAACCATCTCTGCAGCGGCAGAACCAAGCTATCCTGTCGCGTCATGATCATGTGCGAGACCATCCCCTCCAGGTATCGATTATGCAGGCCGAGATATTCCGGTGAGCCAAAGGGATAGAACTTCCCCAGACGCTGGATGAGTGCAGCGGCCCGATCGAACCTCCCAACCTTCAAGGACATGTCCAGATTCGCCATCATCTCGTCCACGTCGCCTCCGATACCCTTCAATTTTCTGAGCACCCTCGGCTTGGTCGTCAGGAGACTATCTATGATAATGAGAGAAGACGTATCGAACTCGGGATCCGAATCTGAAAACGACTGGGAGCTGCCCCATCGGCCCGATTGTTCGTAATTGGAGCCCATTGAGTAGGTAGCGTTGTCGAAAGGAACGTAGGAGCCCTGATCGACCGCCGAATGGTCTGTCGTCGTGGCGAGATGCCGACTGGTCTGGTAGGATGACCGGAGAGGGTGGTCTTTGGGAGCAGGCGGAGATAGACTAGCTATCGCTGTCGGTCTGGTCGACTGGGAATGGAAGCGCAGCATCGCCGGGCGCCGCGATGGCCGCGGGGCCAGCTGCTCCGTCGACAGTTGCAAGTGATGCAGTACATTTTTCCGACGAGCTGCACGAGGTAACATGGTTGAGACTCAATACCGCTGAAAATAAATTAACAACAAAAGAATAATGAACGTATTAAATTACAAGGGCGGCAACTAGTGAAAGCAGGTGCATGGGGTGGAAGCAGAACAGGACTAAAAAGGCCGAACAGGGAGACAGAAATTGAAGTAACCTGTTCTGTGCCGGGGCAGAGGATTCAAGCCCTTGCACTCACACGTTCTGCAACCTCCAACCGTCTGTGAGTGGGAGAAAGGGAGGGAGGTCGAGAGGAGAGAAACAGACGTGGATGGCGCATGGCCGGGGACTGGAGACGAGAAAAAAGATTCGATCTCGCCGATCCCCGATAAGGCACGTGACATCACGTGTTGATGTGGAGATGCCTTCCGATAAAAGATACTATGTAATCTGGCGTAGAAACTGGTCTAATTAATAATATGTACTGTAATTTTCATTTCACAGAGCTTACTGATGCTGAAAACAACAACGTTTATTCCTTTAGCTTCTAGCGTGGCTAACTAGGTGCAGTACCCGTACAACTTGATTTCGCGTGTTCCGCTTCTTATACGGTCCGCGGAAACACACTGGATAGAAATACCCGACAGTACCACCTTCGTCATTTATCAAAAAGATAGCTTTGTTTCGGCTTTTATGGTCCTCAAACAGCAGAATGCAGCAGTAGCATTTTTTACGCCTCTCCAACATCTCAGATATAGTCTAAATTGGCCCATTGCACCTGACGCGCTGTGCGCTGCTACCGTTATGCACGAGTTACTTAGCATGCCCCGTCACCATCAAGCCAAGAAGTAGATGACAGACAGCATCAACAGAAGCATGAAATCAATGTAGTTGCACGAAACTCATTCTCACATAAATAGCGTCGATCATCCCTCCTCAACATTTACCTCAGAATCTTGATCAGCCTCCCTGTCGGCCCTCTGTCTCTCCTTCCTGCGTTTCTGGTTCTGCTTCATCGCCCACCCGGTCAATTCTGGGTGAGCGGGATCTATACGAGGCGCGCTCATTCCATCGAGATAGTCTTCGCTCTCAATTGCGGATTGGAGCTGCGGTAGATCTTCCGGGTTCTGGTGGATCATGTAGTCTTCATACACGGCCCACGCTTCCTCGGTCTGTTTCAACACGATATATCAGCACTGCTTCATTATGAAGACCAAAACGGTCCTTCCGGGGGGCCAAGGAAGGAATCTTACATACCTCTGCATCAACCCAATCATAGGTCTCCCACCGCTCGTCCTGCATCTTCTTCAGAAGTTCAAGGTTCCCAGGAACTAGGGCCTCTCCGCCCTCGGCGGACTTGATCTTGACGTCGATGGCTCGCGCCTCAGTCTCCGCGGCCCGCGGAGCCGCATCTTCATCCAGGTCCTTTTTAGCCTTCCCCGCTCTCCCTTTGGTCATGACTTCCTCCGACGCGTCGAGGTGGTGAAGTTGAGGCCGCAACTGCACGACCGCAGAGACCGGAGAAAGATGAAGATTATCTACATCCATCAGCAAGTGTGTTGTAAGCAACAGACTCAATCGATCAAGAGATCGACGACCCCGACAGGGAAAGGAGGGAAAAAGGGAAAAAAGAGAAAAGTACTCACTCCCACGAAAAGCCCCCAACATATAAACCGGATCCCCCTCTTCAGGGACCTTAATCCTCCCACCCAGCGTCTGCACCCTCAACAACGACGCCCCAGCCTCCCCCTTCTTCTCCTCCACATCAGCCATCTCCACATCTCCCTCCGTCTTTACCCCCCTGCCTTCTCCCCCAGCACCAGCACCGGGTACCGCACCCCCCGTATTAAACCCACCCGCCATACCGTACGCCCCTCCCTCCCTGGCGACGCGGCTCTTCCTCAACGCATCGCCGTACCGTAGACCCTTGTTGACGTCGTAATTGACCCGCGTGTTGATGGGGACGTCGACCTCGACCAGGCCCGTCTGCGGCTTCACGCGGAATGCGGTGGGTTTCTGGCCATGGCGCTCGTCGTAGGGGTGGCCAGTGGGGCGGTCGAGGTATTGCAGGACGTATCGGGAGATCTGGGAGTCGGTGAGATAGACGTCGTAGGACACGACGACGGGGTCGTCGGAGTCCGTCATTGTCGTATCGGGCTGTAGGAGGAATCGGGCGGTTGGGTGTCTACAGGAGGGAAGCGCGTTGCTGGGGACGCAAAATCCAGGCTATGGGTTTAGAATATCATGCAAAAGAGGTACGGAACGGGGTATCAAGGAGAATTGACTGGATTAGAGCTGGAAGAGGGGTAAGTTCGCCTGTCGCATGCAGCTTTTTTTGCCGGGAGCGCATTGACACTCACAGGGTATAGTTCCCCCAACAGCACGTCACAGGAAAAGAAAAGACGTTCGAATGCCCCAATTCTTCTGTAAGAATTTCCTGAAAAGGATGCAGTCCGCAACGAAGAAAATCTGGGGAGGCGTTGTGGCATTCGATGTGTCAGAGTGAACGTTGAAGTTGCGGCGAGCGGAACTTTTTGGGTTTATCGATAAGCGCAGCTCTTGCGGCGGTGCGCTCCGATTACTACCTCAGTCAGAAGTGCATACAACATGAAGCAAACACCAACACAGGTAACATGAGTAGATAATGATTGATTGCTAGCTTCCTGTCAAGTCAGAAAAAAAATCTGACTTGTTTTACCCTTTTGTTACTCTATCAGGTCACTTCTACTGTGCGTCCGTACATCATGAGAAACTTGCCAACTTCTCCAACTTCACGAATATAGCTACTCTTACGAAAGGAGATGTATCATGTAATAGTTTACAAGATGGCTATTTCCGGACCGATATTGTTGGTTGTATGATATTTACATTCATCATATGAGTACGTGACAAGATATACATAAAAGAAAAATCAGGCTATGCACAACATAACATGCAATGGAGTATAAAAATCGAAAGGATGTTCCTATAGAGCCACCTCCGAGTCAAGGGAATAGATTCAATTTATATGGCCGGGCAGGGGAAGCTCGTCCCATGGTGGCCCTGTAGCAGGCATCCGGCATCATGATTCTGCAAGACAAAAATCAAGAATGCAATCTGAAGCGTGACCAAAAATTATCCTTTTTACTCTTCGCCCTCTTCTTCAGCAACCTATAGAAGTTATTAGCGACAATCCACCCAGATTCAAGCTCAAATATTAATGGAACAAAAGGATTAACATACCCCTTCGTGGAAGTTCTTTCCTTCGGTGGTCTCCTTGATGATACCAGCACGGATACACCAGTCACCGAACCTCTCAGGCTCCTCACCGGCAGTGTTACGCTCAAGGGCGTACCGCTTCAGGAGAGGCTTCATGATCGCAAGGATCTCGTCCTCCTTGATGGATGAGCGGTAGAGCTTGTTGAGACGCTGTCCGTGGTATCCTCCACCCAGGTACATGTTGTAAGCACCGTAGGCCTTGCCGACGAAGGCAACCTCAGCAAGCCAAGGTCGTGCGCATCCGTTCGGGCAACCAGTCATACGCATGACAATGCTGTCTTTGCCCAGGCCGTTCTCCTCGAGCGTGGACTCGAGCTTGGAAATGAGAACCGGCAGATAACGCTCAGACTCAGCCATAGCAAGACCACAAGTGGGAAAGGCCACACAGGCGGAAGAGGAGAGGCGAAGACCGGAGAAGGAGGTGTTGTCCAATTTGTACTTGGCCATTAGCGACTTGATCTCAGGGAGATCAGCGTCATCGATGTTCGAGAGGATCAAGTGCTGGTTTCCAGTGAGGCGGAACTCGCCCTTGTTGAGCTTCGCGAGCTCCCGGAGACCAGTACGCATGGGGAAGTCGGCAGTGTCCTCCACACGTCCGTTCTCAATGAAGAACGTGAAGTGGTTCTTACCCTTCTCATCCTTCTGCCAGCCGAAGGTATCGATGTTCGAGACGAACTTGTAGGGGCGAGGCTCGGCGAATCCCAATCCCTCCGGCAGCAGTTCCTCAACCTTGCCCTTGAAGACGTCCACACCCATATCATCAACGGTGTACTTGAGACGGGCATGCTTGCGGTTCTTGCGGTCACCGTGATCACGCTGGACGATCATGATCTTCTCGCAAACGATGTGAACCCGGTCTGCAGGCACAAATCCGAGCATGGAACCAGTTCTGGGGTAGGTCTTCTTGTTGTTGTGCGTCGTACCCATTCCACCACCAACAAGGACGTTGAAACCTTCCAGGTGTCCATCGGAGCCCTTGACGGCAATGAGACCGATATCATGGGCGTACACATCAGTGTCATTGTGAGGAGGAATGGCGATCGTGATCTTGAACTTCCGAGGCAGATACGTTGGACCGTAAATAGGCTCGTGGTCAACAACGGCATCTCCTGCGACCTTCACATTCTTGTCATCGTCATCCTTCAGCCAGATCTCGTGGTAAGCAGTCGTAGCGGGCAGAAGGTGGTCACTGATCCGCTTCGAAATGGCATGCACCTCGCGGTGGTATTCAGAGAGTTCAGGGAGGGAACTGCACATGACGTTACGGTTGACATCACCGCAAGCTGCGATGGTGGTCATCAACGCCTTGTTAATAGCACGCATGGCGGGCCGGAGGTTGCCCTTGACAACGCCATGGAACTGGAAGGTCTGTCTGGTCGTAAGCTTCATGGTCTCGTTACCATAAGCGCTGCTGATAGCGTCCATCTGCAGCCACTGGGATGGTGTCGCAACACCACCCGGAAGACGGCAACGGATCATGAAACTGTAGGCCGGCTCCAGACCCTGGGCCTTCCGCTCTTCACGGACATCACGGTCGTCCTGCATGTAAGTACCGTGGAACTTAGTAAGTTGCTGGTCGCTGGCAGAGATGGCACCAGTGCTGGTATCGCGAAGACCTTCGGCGATGGTTCCACGCAGATAGTTCGACTGCGCCTTGATGTCCTCATTGGTCAGTGGTGGTGGCTCCTCAGGCAGACCATCGACCTTGTCAACGCTCAGAGCCTGCCACAGGCGCGGCTCCCATTCAGAATAGCCAGTCTGGAAAGCGTCTGGGTCCTGGTCATCACCAAGCCCAATGTCCGTAAGCTTCCGTCCACCAAGGAAGGAGATCCGAGCGTCCAGATCCTTCGCGGGCTTGTTGTAGTAGATCTTGTCTTCCTTTCTGGGCCAGTAGTGGCTGTCACCCAGACCAAAGACGGTGTAGTTGATGGAAGACAGGTCCAGATCGCCGGAGTTCTTCACGACCTCCCAGAAGGCGCGTCCGTTCTGAGGGAACTCTCCCTGACCAGCAGTGCTGGTAATGAAGACCACGTTTTCCTCCGTTGCCAGGTCTTCGATAGGGTAATCATCCATGGCAATAACCATGGTCTTGAGACCCCTGGCACGGCCACGGTTACCCAAGCGCTTGGCAAGGTTCTGCGCATTTCCGTTGTCAGAGGCAAAGAGGATGGTCAGGGGAGCACCGAAAAGACCCTCAAGCAGCTTCTCGTAAGAGTCCTTAGCCTTGCGCTTCTGCAGTGCGCGAACCTCCGTGCCATAAGGCTCAGAAAGGCTAGAGGAGAAGTGCGGGTGACGCTTCATGAGCTGGGTAAGTTGGTTGTCCCTGCGAAGGAAGTCCTCGAGCTCGCGCTTGATACGCTCCGAGTCAAGAGAGAACTTAGGCTCGCCATTCTCTTCGTTGCCAGGGTTCCAGCGGTACAGGGGCCAGTAGCCGAGATCCACGGCCTTCTTGGTCTCCTGAAGAACAGTCAGGGCAGAATCGTTCTCCTTGTTGTATGGAAGGTAGGCAACGATGACGGAAGGACCATCAAACTGGTCAGCTTCAGCCATAGCCTGAAGCACCTGAGTATAGGAGCCGTAGACCGCAACGGAGGCGACATAGGCGTTTCCAAAGTTCATAGCATAAAGACCGATGTCCTTCTTCCTCCGAGTGGGATCGGCAGCCGCACGCTCAGAGTAAGGCTGCGAATCGATGATGAGCATGTTGACATTGGCGCCGGATGCCAGAACATGGTGGACACCGGAGTTGCCAAGGTCATAGGCCCACGCATCCGAACCAATGAGCCACTGAGACTCCTTGAAGAAGAGCTTCTTGGCTTTCAGGAGCTGTCTGGCGACCTTAGAGCCGTCCATGGAAAGGCGGGCGATGACATCCGGAGCAAGGCTGTTAGCCTTGGTAGTGTCACGGGCGTTCAGAGCCCACTTCGACAACCAGTTCTTGGGAGTCTCCGTAGCGAAGTTGGTAGACTTGATTGCCTCTTCAACCTCACCGACAAACCTCTCACGGTGCTCCGTTCTGGCAATCAGGGAGCCAAATCCATATTCTGGGCTGGCGGCGATCGTGGCAGAGATGCCGGCGTTGTTCGACTCCAGCTGGTTGGCCACATACAGGCGGTCACCGAACAGTTGGTTGAGGATCTTAGTGTAGGCATTTTCAACCTGTGGCTGCTCGAGGGTCTGAGCCGCGGGTGCCTTCTGGCTGCCAATCTCGAGGTTCTGGATAGGAGTCTCGGAGTTGAGGTTCTGGAGGATACCGCGGATAGCCTGGACAGCCGTAGAAGGCTCAACGTATCCGAGTCTGAAGCCAACAAGGCGAGGGGTCCTAGCTCCGTCGGCGGACGGGGTCAAGCTCGAGAGGAGATCCAAAAATGATGGACCCCATTTCGTGGTCTTCCGGACCTGTTCAAGCACTGCGATTTTCTCAATGGAGCTTGGGATCGAGCTAGTGATCTGACTGCCGACCCACGGGCGGTAGAGACGAGCCGTGATGATACCAACGTTTTTCTCGTTGGAGTTGGCCAGAACATCGACGAAGACGCCAGTGGAGCCGAAGATGAAGATAGCGGACTTGGCATCCTGAGGTCCGGTGTACTCAATCGCACGGTAGCTGCGTCCGACAAGTTTGGAAAGGGTGCTCCAGATGTGGGCAGTCCAGCCAAAGATATCCGCCGCATTGACCGGACGCACGCTGGTGCCGTCAACGGTCGTGGCGGAGGAAGTGACAGAACGGCTTTCACTGCTGCTGTCCCGTCTAGAAGAGCCAACCGACGAATTGTCCAAGCTAGCATTCGAGGAGGCCTTCGATGGGGTGGGAAGAGTGCCCGAAGCGTCCAGCTGTCCGTTAGAAGCACTCTCCAGTCCCTCCTCGAGGACCGTGGCGACCCGACCAGAGTCAGTGTACAGGGTCTGCTCTCCAGTTCCGGCGGAATGGGAGGCCCTGGCGCCCTCCAGGTTCAGGATCTGTCGGACAACCTCGACATCCTCCACGGCAATCGCATCGTCATTCGCGGAGTTGGCGGGGTCGAAGAAATGGATGACACCCTTTCCGGATCCGAGCGCCAGCGCATGAGCGGTCAGAGCAATGTCCTGCGCCTCCTGGAGCGTCTCTGAGTGCAAGAATGCGAAGCCGCATTGGCGAATGGAGCTGATGACAGAGTAGTCGGGGAAAGGAGAGGCGTCCAGAGCGACATGGATCACTATGGGGTAGTTCGCCAGGCGGAAAAGGTGAGGGATGGAAGTGAGGAGGACAGAAGAAGAGGTGGTGACGGACACAATGTCACCAGACTGCAGGGGATGGAAGGCAGAGAGAAGAGGGTCTTCATTGTATCGAACTGCTCGCACCTGTCAAGACGATTAGCATCTGGAACGAGCCGGATAGGCGACTCGAACGGCCACTCACCTCGGGTGTGCCTCTGGAAACAACGCCGCGCGCATTGCTGGCCTGCAGGCCTTTCAGATGCTTGGAGAACTGTGAGTCGGTCTGCAGAGACGGCTGCACAGAGAGGACGACGTCGCTGGCGAGATACGCGATTCTCGCCACTGTACCGTTCCAGTCACTGGTCAGCGATGTCACTGCGGAACGGCGCCAATTATGATAATGGCGATAAAACTGCTCTCAAAGAGACGAGGAGGCTCCTAATGTCACTTACCCGCTTCTCCGGCGGTCGAAATCAACCCCATACTGACAGATGTGGGCTGCGCTTCTCACAGCGCAGTTGGGCAGGAGGGGGTCAAAAATCTAGATGTTCTTCAGTGGGAATCACCGCATAGGGTGAGATGGAGAGAGAAGATTGAGAGGAGGAGAAAGAAAGCCAACACCGCGGAGTTTTTAGACCCGGTCGCCTCTTGTCTGACGCACGTCCGCCGTGCCAATCGAGCCTTGGTGAAGAAAAAAATATAACCCCTCTGGGAGATCGTTCACTTTGTTCTGCCCCCCTGGGGATTCGATCAGCAACGTTTTGATTGGCTCCTGATCACGACATCGATGCAAACACCAGATCCCGGGCCAGGCAAACACGCCGCATTGGGGCAAGCGCAGGGTCCCGTGACGGTAATTGAGCACGTCAACGCTGTATTGGCGGTTACGCCCTCGTAATTTTTGCCCTGCGGGATTCGCTGCGGCGCCGGTGCCGCCGGAGTGGTGAGGGGGTCAGAGCAGATATACAAGGAGACGAGGGGACAGGTCTCTCTCGGTCCGCTCATTGCCTGTGCTGCTGCTGGATCGGGTGATCGCCGGCATTATCTAGCACTTACTGCCGGTAAGGAGTAGTACAGCAGGTACGAAAGTGCTGTACAGTGGTGCCATCCACTTAGTACGTCTTGCTGCCATCATCCTTTGTCAAGCCTCAAGCGCACTTGGGTCAAGAAATATCATTCCCCGCATAGCCGGTATGCACCCCCACCCAGCCAGATCCCGACCAGCCGTAGACACGGTTTTCTCGGTCGAAACGAGCTGACCAGAAGGTCCCTAACCGTTCCAGTTCGGCGGCTTTTCGGTCTGTGTTACTCCTAAGCGCGCGCTCTGCTCCCTTACCGGGGCAGTCGGGATTTGCTAACCGCCCGCTGGGCTGCCATGTGTACATACAGACGGAGCGGGGACAAGAACATCGAACGTAAGGCCACACGGCACGATAAGAATAATGTATCACGTTCCTTTCATGCTAGATCCGCTTTTTCTATACCTGAAACTCTGAATACACTCTTTTGTCCTTACACTTACAGTAACCAATGCAAATTCTTTATTATCACACTGAAAATCGAGTACCCGTTGACGCCCCGAGATTCCCCACCAGTACCCAACATGCCTGTGTACAATCCCTGACGCCAGGAAGGCACGGCGCAGTTTGTGACACCGATCCAGGGACCGCTCGATCTTTCAGACTCCGCGTACAACTGGAGAGTCACCGCGCTAGCTATGTAGCACGGGAACCAATAGTATGTACAATGCACCCACAACCATGCTAAAACAACGAAGAGAAAATGGAGAGAGATCCACCAATATGCAAAGAACCCCAGACCACCAAATCGATCACGAGCTATCCAGGCCACATTGCCATGGATAGCCAATGAACAGAGAAAACAAGGAGAACATGAGACATTATGGCTTGAGTGGAAGGGCTCGTAAACACCCAGCCTTAAATATTCGTTGATAAAGAATGTGAATGATCTTGCCTGCGTTCCCGACTCGCGGGAAAAACAGTGCAGGCTAGATTCGGGTATGAAGCTTGCAGGTACACTTGCAACTTGATCTCTCGAAAATGACACCACGATAAACAACCAATCGCAGCAATCATCGTCAGCTTGGACGTTCTAGGACTGACGAATCACCTAGGATCGTTCCAGTCGTTCATCTTCATGTTCATCCCTTGCGGTGGTTGCAGGTGGGTATGGACTGGCTGCTGCATGGACGCAGCTTGGACCACCGTCTGAGAGGGCAGTGGAGGGCCTGTGCCCGATCGCCGCCGCCGTTCCCTCTCTGTAACCCCGGACGCGTCAATTTGATTACCGTGTTTGCGGAATCTGCGCCCCAGACCGCTCATCCAACTCGAGTCCTCATCCTCTCCAAGCCAGTAGCTACGGCCGACGCTGACCATCGCACGGCCGAGCTTTCCCTGCCAGCCCTGGCCCTCTGGGGTGCGTGCGTTGAATGGATCACGGTCGATTTCAGCAATGCTAGCGATAGATGTGTTGCGGCTGTGGCTAGGGAGCTGAGTATGACGAGGCGAGGCATGGGCCAGGTGCTGACGCAGGGTCTGTCTGGCAAACGCCAGCATAACGAAGATAAAGTAGACGCGGATAGTCCACAGGCAACAAATGAAAGCAATACTCTGGAAGCTTTCCGGTTGAATGACGCCGTTACCAACGCTAGGGGTACCTCCGGCTCTTCCGCCAGAGCTGCCGGCAGGAGTACTGGCTGGGTAAGCGGCGGCTACAGCGCCGTCTGCTGGGCCAGCGGCGATTTCCACAGAGGAGACATTGTACTTGGGGTTTGTGAAGCCAGCCGTGTCTCCCATAGTGTCACTTCCGGGACCAGATGCAGGCGCATTGTTGTAATGTTGTGAGACGACGAGGAACCACGCGACACCAAACGCAGCCGTGTAAGCTGCATTGATGACGCTGTCAAGAAGGTAGAACCAGGCGAGGGCCAAGCATTGTAGCGGAGACTGCTTGCGAATGTGTGGGAAGAGGAAGGTTGTAAGACCGAGAGCGAGGAGCGAGTAGATGTACATCGACAGCTGAACCGGCGAGAGGTGGTAGCCGGTCAGCAACGCGAGCAGGCCATAGAGACCGCTAATCTTGTTGAGGAGCAGCGAGAGAGTGATCAGAGAAGCCCCTGTCTGGAGGCTCATAACATAGAGAAATGACTGTATGGGTGGCTGGGTCAGTAAACAGTGTCGAGCGGAAGCGGCGGGTCTGGCCGGCTGCGCGCGCTGAAACGTACCTCTGGCCGCGGGATGCGGAGGAGACGGGCTGAGAAGCCCATCTTGATGTCGTGTGCCGTGAGCGAAGGACCAGAGTTGGCCACTCGCAGTATGGTAAAGGCACCCGGTGAAATCGAACGTCCAAACGCAAGCGAAGAGAGGGAGAGAAAGCGAGACGGCAGGGCGAGAAGAAAAAGCAAGTGGTCGTGAGAGCGCGAGCACCGATGAAGCAGGCCTAAGGAGCCGGATGCGAGCCGGGTGCAAATCTCCGCCTGATCCGCCTGCTGATCCCTGCCACCGCAGGCGAAGGGGCCGAGGCGGCTCCGGCGCCAAGAGCCAAGCAGGGCTCATGACGTTGTGCACCTTTGTGCAGCTCGGAACGGACAACAGCCCTGTCCGTATAGATCATATAGTGCCGGCCGGATATGCAGATGCTGTCCTGCTTTCCTGTGGCTTTGAATGTTATAGAAGCGACATCTGAGACGGTCTTGGGAGTGCACCGGTCCCAGTCCGAATATCACCTACGACATAACACACGGCCTGATGCAACCGAAGGATTACCTAATTACGTCGGAGATTATAAGCTATCGCTAAACTATCACGGAGCTTGGAACTTCGTGTTACCGAAGTCGAAACGAGATTCATACTCCGAGGCACCACGGTCTGGATGAAGAAAATAGACTGCAACTCAAACCACTACACGTTCAAGTCTCGAAGGGACGCGGAAGCAGAAACACTCCTTCCGAGATTCAATGACCCCGATGATCAATTTCGTGGATATATGCCCTCTAGGGGAAGCCTCTCAAGATGGCACCGAGGGCCACCATATGATTCCAGGGGGGGACACTCTGACACCACACGAGATCCATTACTACCGCTATGACTCTCTCAAATCAACACGTATCTGTTACTCAGTCTTGCAACGGACTCCAGGAGGTGGTTATATATGGATTAGCGTAAAAATTCATCTATAACATCGATCAAACGTTCAATCAGAATCCCATGCAGGGACTCTGAAGTGCATGCAATGACAATGTCCCAGACAAGACGCAACCATCGGACACAGATGACGGATTAGATGACAGTAGACAAACGCCCCGATTGCCGTTCTTTGCATCAAGTGACATAGGATACGATTCTCAGGACCTTCAACAGAACCACAAAACAGCAAGACAACGGCGGAAACGGTATTAAAGTCCGACAGAACTCTGGTCTAGCCATACCGGAATCGGCGAAAGTGGAACATGTACACGCTAAGAATGACAGGACGAATGAGAACGTCAGACTAGATAGATTATGGACAGTGAAAGAAAACGTGGACAATGGCTTGACATCAGATTCGTGGCTTTCAGCAGGCGCATCCATCGTTGCTCGTAGGCTGGGCAGGAGTGATGTTGACATCGATCACTGTAAAAGAAAAATCAGCAACTCGCCGCTAACGAAAAGTAGGGAAACGGAGAAGGCATACTCTGAGACTCTCCCCGGTTAGCTTCACCCTCCATTCCTGGCAGCGCCTGGGCTATCCTCCGGAACAACTGCTTCACGTTGTGGCCAACTTTGGCACTTGTCTCGATGAACATAAGTCCATTCTTCTTGGCTTCCTCTTCGCCCTGAGCCGTCGTAACTTCACGCTTGTCGTTCAGATCCGTCTTGTTGCCCACCAGGACAATGATGACATCGTTTCCCCGCTCTCCCCGGACATCGTCCACCCACTTCCGCGTGTTCTGGAATGATTTGGCGTTCGAAATATCATATACAACGACGGCTACGCTGGAATCACGAATGTAGGATGGAATAAGGGATCGGAAACGTTCTTGACCAGCTGTATCCCACAGCTGGAGCCGGACGGTCCTGTCCTCGAGGTACATCGTCTAACCGGATGAAGCTACTTAGCACATTGCACAACTCAAAGACGACAGGTTACAGTGGTTGATCGGATGGAGAAGTCGACGCAGGCAAGATAGAGGGCAGGTGCGGGAAGGTTGAATGGCGTACCTTCGAGAGAAAATCGATTCCGATTGTTGCCTGGTAGGTGTTGTCGAACGAGTCATACATGAAACGTGTGATCAAGGAAGTCTTTCCCACTATTCCCCATTGTCAGAGACGAAACAACCATTTTGACTCTGTTGTTGAGAGGTGGATGGTTTGTGGCTCAGGTGAGCTTCCATACCGCTCTGTTCTCCAAGAAAGACCAACCTGCAATGCCGTCAGTTCTGAACACGGTATACAGAACGGACTCTGGAGGCAGAGGACATACTTAAACTTCTTCAAGGGATTGGAGTAAGATCCGACAGCGGTCGTTGAAGCCATGGTGATAAATGTCGGTATGGAACGGTATCAGGGGCAGCAAGAGGTCCGGCACCAGGAAAGCCTCAGATCAGACCGAGGAGCGCAATGCGGAGAATACGAAACGACCAGGATGTATAAGACAAAGGCCCCGAGTTGCAGGGTTGGTGAAGGTCGCTGCGCAGGCGCACACGGGTAACGTGGCCAGGCAGCTTTCTAGGTAGTAGTCAATCGTCGATCAGACGGTGTAGCTACAGTTATGTGCTCCATCCATGGGTCGACCGACTCGACCTGCGGCCTCGGGGAGCGTCGAGGCGAAGGCGCAGGTCCGCCGCGCGCGCCTGTTGCGGTGGAGATTAATCCGTTCCGAACACGGCTCCGGCCTGCCACCACCAAACAACCCGAGATCGTGAGAGCTCCAGCTGCCGCCAGGGCCCGTACCCCCTCGTTGTTCCCAGCGGTTTTGCAATTTTTGTTGATCTTCTCTCTTTACCGTCCGTAAGGGATCAGGGCAGCCATGGGTCTTGCTTATCCCGCCGGTGCTGCGACCGCATCCCTCGCCGTGGTTGGAGCCTGTGAGATTACCTACCTAGCTTGCAAGCTCAACACAGACCATACAGACTGACGATGGTGCAGATATGCTCTTTCACGGCGATGGAGAAGCCTTCAACGTATGATGCTTATGCGTGCTCTTCGTCCTGGACTGATCCCTGATAACGCTTCCCAGGTTGGCCAATTCCTCGAAAGCGTGTCTCCCTACGCATGGGCGAACATCGGCATCGCGATCTGCATAGGAATGTCTGTTGTTGGCGCTGCATGGTATGAGAAGATATACTGCATCCTGCGTTGTTTCCGGGTGTTGTTGCAGCTGCTAATGCGTGCGTCCTCTCCAGGGGTATCTTCCTGACCGGTTCATCCATTGTCGGCGGAGGTGTCAAGGCACCAAGAATACGAACGAAGAACCTGATCTCGATTATCTTCTGTGAAGTCGTGGCCATCTACGGCGTTATCATGGCGATTGTCTTTTCGTCAAAGCTGAACTATCTGCAAGGGGACGAGATCTTCTCGGGAAGCAACTACTACACTGGCTATGCTCTCTTCTGGGGAGGAATCACGGTGGGAGTGTGCAATTTGATCTGTGGTATCTCTGTCGGCATCAATGGAAGTGGCGCAGCTTTGGCGGATGCTGCGGACCCCAGCCTGTTTGTCTCCGTCTCACAAAGTGTCTTTCAGGAGCTCCACTAACGCATGCCCGATAGGTTCGTCAAGATCCTCGTCATCGAGATTTTCAGCTCCGTTCTGGGACTCTTTGGTCTGATCGTTGGACTTCTGGTGTCTGGCAAGGCGGCTGACTTCAAATAATCTTATGGGCAATATCACTCGAAGATTGGGGATATCTGGGGGGGGGGAGTGCTCAGTGAGCGTCCCGGGATATTTCCTGCATGGCTTTTGTTTACCCTTTTCATCTCAGAATATATAGCACTGGGGCGTATGGTATCGACATGATTGTAAGACCCTGGGCTCGCGTGGATGATGAAAGATTCCTCTTGTTTTCCGCGGTCCGGTTGCCAAGCGGATGTACAGTAATAAGTTTCTAAAGAGGAATATTTACGGTTACGATGTTCTCTGTCATATCCCTGTTCAATTCGAGGGTAAAAAGTAGAGGCTTAGTTGTCTGTCGTACGCTGTGGACGGCAGCGTATACATAGAAAGTCGTATCTCGGGCCAGACAGATAACCTACCAAGCCATCCCTTGGCTTCACCAAATCGCGGAGAACTTACCCCTCACTTTCCAAAGGCAAACAAACCGACTCGCCAACGCATCTTCATTCATAATGGCAGACAAACTCAAACCGGCAATTTTAATTATATCAGATACGGCATCCCAGGATCCTTCATCTGATAGGGCTGGGACCGCTCTGACTGCCACATTCGCTGCCGAAGGCTTGGGTAATTGGGAGGTTCCGGTCACCAAGATCGTCCCGGACAATGTCCTGGATATCCAACGGACGATCTGCGACTGGACAGATGGAGAGGACTTTTTCAATCTTATCATAACGACCGGTGGCACCGGTTTCGCTGTCAAGGATAATACCCCCGAGGTTTGTTGACCCGCCCTTGTTTCTGTTCTATGCTCGTCCGTCTTGCGAAGACGATCTCCACCTCTTATCGAGATTGGAAATTATAGTGCTTCGAAGCATCATGTTTTTCAGACTTATTTTGTTCGATTTTTTTTATCTTCTCTTATCTAACAGTCCTATGTTTCTATTAGGCCGTAACGCCTCTCATCCATCGTCATGCACCAGGCTTAGTGTAAGTCGGCTTTTGGCTCCTTTCTACTGGCAACAACCAAGCTAATCAATTGACAGGCATGGCATGCTTGCAGCCTCCTTGAAGGTTACTCCATGTAAGAATTACCACATTTTGGTCCATGGATACCTGCTGACGTCTGTAGTTGCCATGATGTCTCGACCCGTGGCAGGAGTACGGAACAAGACCTTGATACTCACCCTGCCTGGATCGCCGAAAGGCGCCAAGGAGAATCTGGAAGCAGTCATCAAACTCCTGCCACATGCTTGCATCCAAGCAGCGGGTGCAAACTCCAGATCGATTCACGTTGGTGGCGTCAAGAAACTCGAAGCTGATGCTGGCGTGGAGTTCACAGATGGCGGCCATTCCCATGCACACCACCATCACCATCACGACCATTCCCATGGGCATGGACATGGACACATTATTCCAAAAGCTCATACATCTCCATCAGAGCGTCCCCAGTCCAATGACCCCAACGCGGGGCCCACGAGGCGATACCGCACATCGCCTTACCCGATGCTCTCGGTCGATGAGGCACTCCAGGTGATAAGCGAACAGACACCAGACCCAACGGTCGTCGAAGTGCCTGTGACTACTTCTCTCGTCGGATCAGTCCTTGCTGAAGATGTCTACGCGGGAGAGGCAGTGCCAGCGTATCGAGCCAGCATTGTCGATGGATACGCCGTGATTGCGCCTGAATCTCCATCTACAGGGCCAAGTACGAAGGGAACTTTCCCGGTTGCTTCTGTATCTCATGCGCAGGCCACTTCTATGCCTCCACCTCTGGAACCAGGAACTATTGCCAGGATTACTACAGGTGCTCCTCTCCCTCCCAATGCCAACGCCGTGGTGATGGTCGAGGACACCGTTCTGATTTCAACAACTCCCGACGGGACTGAAGAAGCTACTGTGGAGATCCTGACGGGGGATATCAAGCCCGGCGAAAATATCCGTGAGCCAGGCAGTGATGTCGCTCTGGGCTCGAAGATCCTCCGGAAAGGAGATCTTATCACTGCAGTGGGGGGCGAGATTGGCCTGCTTGCCTCAACGGGGACCAAGACAGTCAAGGTCTTCAGGAAGCCTCGTATCGGTGTCCTAAGTACCGGCGACGAGCTCGTCGAACATGATGACCCAAAGAAGCTGGAGGGAGGGCAGATCCGAGACTCGAATCGCCCATCTCTGATATCCTGCCTAACATCCTGGGGTTTCCAGACCGTCGACCTTGGAATCGCCCGGGACACTCCACCCGGCACAATCGAAACATCCCTTCGCAACGCCCTCCGGGGAGTCGGAACGCCGGGCAACAAGAACAACAACAACGAAGGCGTCGACGTGATCATCACCACCGGCGGCGTATCCATGGGCGAGCTGGACCTGCTCAAGCCGACCATAGAGCGCTCCCTCGGCGGCACAATCCACTTCGGCCGCGTCTCCATGAAACCGGGCAAACCAACAACCTTCGCCACGGTCCCATTCAAGCCTGCCACATCCTCATCTGGTGACCCATCAGCGCAGCAGGAACGCGAGACGAAACTCATCTTCTCCCTCCCCGGGAACCCAGCCTCCGCGCTCGTCACGCTGAACCTGTTCGTCCTCCCCTCCCTGCACAAGCTGACGGGCATGGGCCAGAACACTCTCATATTGACCCTGCCGCGTCCACACACGGGCCTGGGTCTCCCACTCGTCTCCGCCACCCTGACGCACGACTTCCCGCTCGATCCCAAGCGAACCGAGTACCACCGCGCGATCGTGACAGCGTCCCGATCTGACGGGCGGCTATACGCGGCGAGCACGGGCGGGCAGCGGAGTTCGAGGGTGGGAAGTCTGGCGGGGGCGAATGCGCTGGTGGTGCTGCAGCCGGGAAGTGGGAAGATCGAGAAGGGGCAGTTGGTGGAGGCGTTGATGATGGGTCCTGTTGTGCCCAGGGAGTAAGTAAGTAACCTTAGTAGGTTTTTTACTAAAGGATTACCTAGGCATGGATGAACTATATATATGGACTAGGTCTTGAGATTAAGATTGAGCTTGATTATTATTAATTACTCTTGCCGAGTTTTGCATAACAATGATCGATTGGATGTTGGCTCGAGAAAACGACACCAGTTAACGAGGCAATCAGCAAGATCTGGTCAAAGAAACGCAGACAATGCATTCATTGATCCAAAGATAGATAGATACTCGACTAACTCTACCTAATAATTACTACTCCTATCCACTCGATATATGTGGAATGCAAATCATTTCGCTTTATCTCCAGGTTTCATATCCTTGAGATGCATGCATGACATGGAACATGAATCATAACCATAAAAAGAAGCAACGCCAATGCCAGAGAAAGCAAAAGCAAAATGCAACTATATAGGTAGGTAGGTAGCAAATCGTGGACTGCTCACCTAATTCAGGACACCTCTATTATGCTCGCGAGTGGATGCACAATAAACACATGGCAAAAAATGTCACCTTCACACAGACTCTCATCAACGCCCCCAAGCAAGTATGTAGCTAGGTAGATTAAGCCTTCTGCGCCTTCCACTCTTTCTTCTTCTCCGCCCTCAACGCCAACAACGTCCCCTCTTTCCCCTGCTTCCTCGCAATCTCCACGACCACGAACCGGATGAAATCGCTCAGTGTCCAGTAGCTACTGTGCGCACTGAGCATGTTGAGATACTGGATGTTCAAAGGACCCCCGCCACCGGTGAGGTAGTAGTCGATCTGGCCGTTGTCGTTGAGGAGCAACATGCGCTTCTCCGCAATCTCCTCCCGGGTGAAGTCGTGCGTCTCCATCTCCACGTTGGACGGGAGCTTGGAGATCATGGTGGGTGCGGTTGTGGAGAGGGAGGTGGAGCGGGTATGTGACGAGCTCCAGCGGAAGACGCTGCCGAAGGATGGGAACCAGGATGTCGAGGAGCTGGGGATGGCTGCTGGTTTGAGGGACTCGGCCAGGTCGCTGTCTACTGCCGCGTTGAGGCGGTAGGCGATTGCTGTGAAACCCGGTTAGACCTGGAACAGCGTTTCAAGAAGGATATGGATACGTACGGTCTGTAGTATGCATGATGTTATAGAGATTGTCGATGGCCAAGCATCCATATGTGTCTGCCTCTCCCGCAATTCCACGCTGTCGATCCTCACCTTCTCTTCCAGGTTTATCTCGTCCTCTTCGTGGAAGTAAATTTGCTGTGGTATGGTGAGCTCCATATATCATAACATGGGGCACGCAGATCAATGTAATAACCAACCTCTATTAAGCAGTAAGAAAAAGCCAGCTGGACTTCCGCAGACGAACAAGTTCTTGGTATCAAACTCGAAGACATCATTGTGGACAGATTCGGTCGAAAAATCAAAATGGGGCAACTTGGTTGGCTGATGGCTGAGAATGTCAATAGCCATGACACTTCCAAGAGAGTGAGCAATCAAGTGGACCCTTCCATTTTCCTGGAAGCCTGGGTTGTTTTTGCACCAGAGTCGGTACACGCGGTTCGCTTCTTTGACAACGGCCTGGATCATTTTGGCCTTGTGATGCGAGAGATAGTAGGGGATATCCAACATGACATCGCTGATGAGATTTCGTATAGCGGGGATGCTGTCCGGGGTGATGTCTTTGAGGGAGAAATGATTTACAGTCGGATCTTCACTGGGCCGGGTCTCAATATCTGCATCTTCCAAGGAGAGAGTAGATCGCCAATTGACGGGAAGAACCATGATGCCGCCATGATCAGGACGAATATGGGGCCATACTGCTTCGCTGTGGAGCTCCGTGTTGATTCGCCTTCGAAAAGCGTTGATGGCATGGGTAAAGTGAAAACTTTCCACCCGCTCGGAGAGTTTCTGACCGATGCCATGAATGACTAGCACGAGGTCTGTGGGATTAGGCCTTGATTCTTCAATCGCACACGCATAGCATCTCTGTTCTCCTGGAGGCACATCCCTTGACTGAGGCCGCCTGATGTAGTTCCTCACATCCATAGGATTTTGTTTAGATGGATGCAGCTTGTCCCAGAGCTGCCGGTTGAAGCCACGGACAACAGGTATGCCAATTTGCCGCCCTTTACGAATAGCACTGAGAGGTCGTCTGCCTCTCGAGACGGAGGGGAGAAGACTGGGTCGGAGAATTTGTGCATCCTTCGCATCGACATATATGACGCTTGAGTTTTTGAAAGGCTTTATGGATTCGGCATGCGTATCGATGCCGCCAGCGGCTCTATTCTCGTGAAAAGTCAGAGTATCTGGGCCGTCCTCTGGGCCTTCGTCTGCTACAGAAGCTGTCAGATCCTGGGAGGTTCCAGGCCTACTAACTGATTTCGGATCTTCCTTCGGCCACAGCCTGTGCACAATTTTCATCTCCGCGTCTGCACCATTCTCAACACAGCTATTCAACTCATCCTGCCATGTCTCGGTCCACGGCTGCAAGTAGACATACCCCTCCTCTAGCTTATTGGCCAGTTCAGGTTCCACAGGGAGCATAGTATTCTTATAAAACCATGTAGCTCGCAGCACGGACGATATATCATGGAGAGGGCTCCAATATATAGGTTTCATCTATTTTCTATCAGACACCCGTCGAATACATAATGGGAAATGGAAAGACAGGAGACCTTATACCTTTAGATTGGGTAGCTCAACCAAATGTAGGCGTGATGCACCAACAGGAACCACAGCCTGAGGAATGTCTTCCTCCAGCTTGTCTAACAAGCGATCCGGAGACTCCGCAAGTTTAGTGGATTCCGATCTGGATTCAGACGGCCTTGGCTGTGCCTCCTGGCTGCTTTCAGGTCTCGGGAAGTGGGCTGGATCCCTTATTGAACCAAATTCTGATAGTGGTTCCGAAGGGGTTTCTGATCGTCTCAAAGGCGCTCTGATAAATGGGGAACCGCTGGTGCTCATACCCATTGATGAAGTGCCTCGCGGACTTGTAGCTTCTGTTTCTTCAAAAGCCGCCTCGCGTCCCGGTGACGATGTGCTCTTCCGCTTTGCCAACTTGGTTCTCCGACCGTACGGAGACTCCTCTCTTTTCCGGCTACCAGCTTCTCTGTCTTCCTCACCTCCATTGGTTCCGCTTTCTTGTCTAGATCGGATATGCTTCCTTTCTAACGACCCATGTGCAAAAGTTTCTCTGCTGCCGCTCGCTTCCTGAGCAGAATATTCTTGAAATCGCGGGGACTGACGGCCCTGTTCATCTGCCAGAAATGTCGAAAACCGCGGCGAGTGTGCAGGGGTTCTCTGCAGGCTCTCATCATCCAAGCTCTGTCTCTTCTGCGGAGTTCCAGGCTTGGAGCCTGGCTCATGCCCACGGACAGGTATCCGAGCAGTCTTCTCCCGGGAATTACCTCTCCTAGTGAGCCTCGCTTCACGAGCATCTCGTAGCCCGCTCCACGCCTCCTCTAGCGCAATGTTATCCCGAGCTGAGAAGGGCTGGGGTGGAAACTTGGCCCCCGAGGAGCTAGTGCTTGACAGAGGAGGCAGAGGGCTCAACGGATCATCAATTGGCAACGAAGAAGTGTAGAAGAACTGGGCGCGGACCCTGGGCGGTGTGGGAGACGACTTCCAGGCAGAGAGATCCTCGTTACTGGCCGAGTGCAGGCACGTTGGTCCGTAGGTGTGTACAGAACTAGCCATCTTCGTTGTATTTTCGGTCTTGCCCAAATCCCTAGCCCTGCAGCATACTAATCAGATAAAATCGGCACAGTCGCGAGACTATCGAGAGCGTGGCACGCAACCCTTGGGACCTTTTTCCAACGAACTGGCTGGCATTCAGGCTGCAGGTGAAGATGGGACCGCGATAACCAATCACGAGGGGAGGACTGCAGCACCCGATCTTAACATATCATCAAAGAAAGAACGCCGTATAAAAGGGCACCTGGACGCATAGTAGCAAGAGATGAAGCCAGAATGTCTGTATGATGGCCTCGAGGCTCACCGCTACGATGTCGAGGTTGGTGAATCTCCCTGTGATCCTGCGCGACAGGCCGAAGCTATGACGTCGCGCCACGTGCGTCGACCACTGGTTGGCTGTCCTTTCTACGAGGTATGTGACAAGTACAACCCTCGACATACCAAAACATTCGCGATTCAATGCGTTCGTATATCTCAAAAAACTACTTACATGACCACAAAGCTGCTCCGTCGAACACCCGATCGCGGGATACGTAACGTTCGGAACTAACCCTCCAACGCCTTCGGAACGGAAGAGTCATCATACAAGTACAGTGCGTAGCCACATCAAAACCCATATCAAAACGCCAGGTTGGTACAAAGGTGAGTGGATAAAAAAGTAGCATTAAACTCTGGGGAATCATAATAAACCAAACCGCTAGAAGAAAAGAGAAAAAAAATCTGAAAAGTTCGTGGCGGAAAGCAAAGTACCCGGTTCATAGATCTTGGAGTCAGGAACGCCCCACCAGGCAGTTTCTCCGGTTCCACTAATTGCTGATGTTATTCTTGAATTAAGTGCGTCTGCATCCCCTGGTGGTTCTGCCAGCGCCGTTGCGTTGGGGATTCTTCTTGAGGTGCTCCTGCATCAGCGTCAGAGTTTGCATTTGGAGATCCTGGAAGGCAAGGACCGTCACAAGCGGTGCTCCGAGCATTTCAAGAATCTTATAAACATCGTGCATGTGCTTGCGGATGACACTGTCCGGGGCGCAGAAGGTTCGCACGCTCATCTCCTTAGCGACGGCCTTCCAGTTGTATAAAGTGGAGTTCAGAGCAACAGGGTTTGTGGAGCACTCTCCGTAGAACTGGAACGTGCGTAGATTCTGGAGAATGAGCTCGCGCTGCGTGGACTGGTCGAACTGGAACTCAGGGACTTGAGGCCGATTCTTGGACATCCAGAAATTGGTGATCTTGTTGATGGAATCCGCCGACATACGACCTTCCTCGTATTGCTGGACAAGGAACTTGTTGGCACTGACACAGATCATAACTTCCATTTCGGAGTAGATCTTCGCCTGAGTAGGAGGATCCACGGAAGTGGGTAAACTTGATTTCGAAATGATCTTCGAATAAGCAGAGTCCTGACGGAAATGGATGGAAGACGCCTTTGCCACATCCCCCGCCTAAGATCTCGTTAGTAAATTTTCACGCATATGTAGTAGAATAAAGACAAGCTTACAATCTCACCCACATGATGTTTGATCTTTTCTCCAAGAGTCTTGAGTCCCGCCTTCTTGTTTGACTGTTCTTTCACGCTCGGGCTATGTCCCAGCCAACCATTCTCGCCAAACAGCTTCTTGTGAGGAGATCTCGAGCGCCTGGGAGGGCTGTCTAGGATGTCTGCAATCTCGTTCTCAGCTACTTTGTCAGTCGTGGATGCTGGTCGACCACAGGCACATCGACGAACGGGAGATACGAATCCGCGACTCGGGCAACTATTGCGGTCGTACAGGACAATGCTCTCTGAGTCTTCGAAACGGACATGGTGCAACTCATGCTGATCGACCTTGTCAAGGGAATCGATGTGCCCGTCAGACTTGGAGTGTGGCATGCTGCCCGGAATCGGAAAGAAAGGTACGTCGCTCCCAGATGGATACAGGCACGCTCTTGGCAAAGAAGAGGACGAAGAACTAGTAGGCAGAGAATCAGATCCCATCTCAGGAGATCTGTTCCAGAGCTGATGGTGATCGTCGTAAAACGGATTAGAGTGAGCTATGCTCCTATAGAACGCCGGGCTATATTCCACAAGTCAGTTTCAATGGTACAAGACAGTGATATCACAGTATGCCTTACTCCTCGCAGAGCATGATAGGGACCTCCATAGAAGTGTCACTCAGCCCGTCGTAATCGACCGATTGAAAAGGCATCTTTAGCGTAGTAGAGTTGCTTTGGGGTTGAAGTAGCGCTGAACTCAATATCTCTCTAGCCAAACGGCGGAAACTATCCTTCGAGACGGACGATGATGTTGAAGATTGAGCCTTGCTAGAAGGAGCAGGTAAAGTTGTAGAACGCTTGAGAGATGTAGAAATAGTAGAAGACGAATTTGCTCCATTTGGATGGCATAATTCGTGTTTATTGTCATCAGGCAGAGGGGGCAATGGACGATTGACATCAATATGGGCACAATGGGATGGCTTTGAACCATACAATTGTTCATTCATTTTTTTCCTCGACATTGTGGACAGTGAATGTCTCCATCAATAGGGTGTGTGAGTGTTGGAGGTACCAATTCAGCCGAGTGTTGTTTTGATTGCTACCTGGAGTGAAGAGCCGGCGGCCCTCGTGACATATTCGCAGTTGTGCAGCTGGGAGTCGAGAACGTCTAAGGAACATTATGAGACCATCTATCGACCAGATACGCCTCATATTACTCGGCTCGACCACCATAGATCCATTGTTCAAGGTACCTTGGCTTCATTAGGGGTATTATGAGCAAGCATACGCTCCTGGGGAATACAGTAATGTGATTCTCGTGAGAAAGAACAAAGCCAACCAGTGAATGACAGTAAAAAAAAGACTCGACATCAGAAATAGAGACGACTTCTATTCATGAACAACAGACAGATATGACTTTTGAGAATGCGTTTGCTATTGTGGATGGCACTGGACCCTATTTCTCAGCATTATTGGTCGTTCATCCAGCAAGATGTCAGCATTTGCACCAGTAATTGTGTTCCTCATCTTTTCCAAGTTCCTTTATCAACTCCTCTTTAGCTCCTAGAGGTGATCGGACATTTATAAGACAATATCTCCATTGGTCAGCCCTACAAGCGTTTCCTAGCCCAGACAGATGAGCACCTGGGTGACCTCAGTCTGCGCAAAATCCGTAAGGGAAATTTCTACGTTATTACTCATCAGACGGACAGAGATCATGTAGAGAACTGTGATGTAAATTCTCTAGGACAGGGGATTCCAATTGGGAATATAGGGATAATGCCCCCACAAGGCTTGGGGGACCTTCCATGGACGACCGCTTACGGGACTACGGGACAAGATACAGGTAGTAGCTATTCATTCTTGCGTAAAGATATCCAAAAAAAAATCAGCATCAACGATATTTTTCAATACTATACAAGGGAATAGTATCTAGGCGCATTGTTGGGGATGGTTGACGTCTCATCACAGATGGCAGGGATCACCAGGAACGCAGGACTAATCTAAGTCCGCCAAAGGTAAGGACCCGTGGACGCGAGACGCAGAGTTCCTATTCGTCACTAGTCTTCTTCCCCTGCTTGAGGACGTCAAAATAGAATACTGACCTTGTGGGCCGAGCTACATCCCTGGGGTCGTATGCACAGTCCGCAAAGACACTATTTATCATACTCGGTTCTCGGTACTCCGCATTGGTTCGGATGGTCGAGGTGTCACCGCATCGGACCTCCTGTTTGAGATCTTCAAAGTCCACGGATTGCCAGCGGATGCCACGGGACGGTCAGTCCAATAAATGGCAGCGGAACGGGGAAATAAACGCGGCAACCGCTCGAACGGATTTTATCTGTCAATTCGCGAGCACGATCTCGGGATCTTGGGGGGGAGTTTCCTCGCTGATCTGGGTGCCGGTAGAGACGGCCGGCAAGCCGCGGGGGTCACGTGGAGCGCTCTCCACTGCCGACTTGCTATCCGGAGTGGATGCAGCAGTCATCTCGCAATCGGACAAACAACGCTCGGAATGGACTGCGGCATTCATCTGCCCCCGCACTTTGCTCAGACCATGTGCTACTGCATCCTTTGTGACCACACGCAGCCATCTGCGTGGTTCCAGCATCCAACCGATATGAATGCCGTTATGGCTCTCCGTCTGGGCTCGTCCCCAGCCCATCGGACCAGCTACCCCGAGTTCCAGGACTTCGTACTACTTGAAAAGCCGCCTGGTTTTTCTCTCCTTTGTTTATATAGCCCTTCACGACTCCGTGATACCCTTTTTTCTTTGCTCTATCTTGTATTTTCCTGTATCAGATCTCCAATTCTTGTATTTCTTTTTTGCCATCTATCGCTATTAGAACACAGCCGACATGGCGACCTCGGGGGAGACCTATGATATAGTCATTGTCGGCGCTGGTCCCGTTGGACTTCTCCTGTCTCTGTGCCTGTCCAGATGGGGCTATAAGGTCAAGCACATTGACAATCGTCCTGTACCGACTGCGACGGGTCGCGCAGATGGCATCCAGCCTCGTTCCATCGAGATTCTCAGAAATCTCGGTCTGAAACGCCAATTGATGGCATATGAGCCTGCAAAGGTCTATGATGTCGCCTTTTGGGATCCTCAGCCCGGTGGAAAAGGTATCCACCGCACTGGTAGCTGGCCCAGCTGCCCTCGCTTCATCGACACGAGATACCCCTTTACGGCACTAGTACACCAAGGAAAGATCGAACGAATGTTCTTGAACGAGATGAAAAAGGCCGGTACAACGGTCCTTCGACCCTGGACCATTGTTGGCTTCAAGAATGACGGTAAAGACGAGACATATCCTGTTGAGGTGAAGCTCAAGAACCTCGACACGAACGTCATCGAAACGGTGCGGTCCAAGTACTTGTTCAGTGGTGAAGGTGCGAGAAGCTTTGTCAGGGAGCAGCTTGGCATTAAGATCCACCATAAGGATCCGATCGCGCACGTGTGGGGTGTCATGGACGGTGTCGTGCGGACAGACTTCCCCGATATTCAGGTAAGACATGAGCTCGACTCTCTGCCAACACATTCTGACGCGGTTGTGTAGACCAAGTGCACTATTCATTCAGCTAGCGGCTCGATTATGGTCATTCCCCGTGAAGAGAACATGGTCCGACTCTATGTTCAGATCGCTTCTTCGACGGATCCGGACTGGAATCCAAGGAAAACAGCTACGGTCGAAGAGATACAGAACACCGCTAAGAAGATCCTCCGTCCATACTACATTGAATGGGATCGCGTAGAGTGGTACTCTGTCTACCCGATAGGACAGGGAATTGCTGAGAAGTATACCTTGGATCATCGAGTATTCATGGGTGGTGATGCTTGCCACACCCACAGCGTACGTGTCTATCCTATATTGGTCCCCTTGCTTATGCTGACACTTCTAAAGCCCAAAGCTGGCCAAGGAATGAATACCGCGTTTCACGACGCATTGAATTTCGCCTGGAAAGTCCACCTCGTGGAGTCCGGGCTTGCCGCCAGATCTATCCTGACAACGTATGAAACCGAGCGAAAGCAGATCGCAGAGAACCTCCTAAACTTTGACGCTAAATATGCTGCGCTCTTCTCGAAGCGCCCTCCGTCAGCTGACGAAGTGGGGTCTGCCAGCACCCATAACGGAAACACTGGGGAAGAGGATGAGTTTGTGAAGACTTTCAAGTCTTCCTGCGAGTTCACCAGTGGTTATGGCGTTGCATACGATCCAAACATTTTTAACTGGAGCCCAGACCACCCGGCGAAGTCACCGCTGTTTAGTGTACCTGGAGTGAAATTGACTCCAGGACGAGCTTTTACTCCTTCTACAGTGACGAGACTCTCCGATTCGAATTTCGTGCACTTAGAACAGGAGGTTCCTGCTAATGGCTCTTTCCGAATCTTCATCTTTGCCGGTATACAATCGCGGACCAGGAAGGCGATCACGGACTTTGGAGCGAACCTTGAAAAGGAGCGGTCGTTCTGCTCTGTGTACCGAAGACCCGATTTCGCCGACGTGACATTCTTTGAGCGGCACAACCCACACTCAAAACTATTTACAATCTCCGTGATATATGCGTCCGACAAAAATGGCATCGACCTGCAGGCCATACCACCTGTTTTGAGGGCCTACCGCCATCACCTCTACGCTGATGACATTCCAGATGTCAGGGTACCAAATGCGAAGTACGCGGCACATGAGAAGCTTGGCTTCGACCCCGAGAAGGGAGGAGTTGTGGTTACACGACCCGACAGTCATGTTGCTTGTACCATTCAGCTCGTGGAAGGGAGCGGGACAGTAGATGCGTTGAATGAGTATTTCGGCTCTTTCTCAACAAAACCGCTTGGCCAGAATTCGCAGCAGAGTCATCTTTGAGGTCATCGTGATTACATGTATGATGCGTTGGATTATATCCTCGGATACGTGTTTCTTCAATTGTTTGTACCTCAATGTCTTGTTTATTTAGCGGAGATAGCATTTTAGCTATATATGACAAAGAACAAAATTCTTTTATTGACAAGAGCCTTTAGAGTTTCTGTACTATTTAGGCAGATTCTAGAAAGAAAGTACTGGCTGTTGCCGAGCACCATGGATTTCGATGCAAATCTATCCTGCGTTCCGAACCCCACATGGCCACTTTAGGAAGTACAGTGATACGGCCGCGGAGCCCATTCAAACTCCAAACCCACCCCGCAGTGATCGAGTCGCCGACCAAAACAAAATAAGCACATCCAACCCAACACGATGCTATCTCTGGTTCTTTCTGCAGATCTCGCAGGGTAAGTACTTTTCGCCATTTTCAGGGAGCCGAGCACTCCGAAGCATCCAAAATTCTTAAGATGCATCGAAGCAGCTCGATTCGCTTCCCCGCAGCCGGCGATTGACATGAGCACCTTGATAGCTCCCCCCCCCCCCCCCTTCACCTTACTAACTAACATTTTATAAACGCGGTATAGGGTGACCGAGCTCCGTCCCAAGGACACGCCCGAGAACCCCTACTTCTACACTTTCAAGGTGCAATGCACGTCCTGCCGGGAGACGCACCCGAATTGGGTCAGTTTCAATCGCTTTGTAAGTGCCCGCTTTCTTCAGTCTATTTCACCCCGACGCATCTGCAACTATTTCTCCCTGTGTGTTATGATACTGGGGAAATGTGCTTATCAGATAGTTGCTGACTCGATGATGCGCGGTTTAGGAGCAGCATGAGATCCCGGGTAGCCGCGGGGAGGCAAACTTCGTGTGGAAGTGCAAGCTTTGCCAGGTTCGTAATTTGCTTTTCTATGGGCTTTTAGTGCCTCCTTTTTCTTCTGTTACTTCCGTGCTTTTTGTCCTTTACCCTCTTATATCCATGAGATTGTGTTCCGTCTCGCTTTTCTTTTCTTTTCTTTTTTTTTACTTCCTACTGTGGATCCTCAAAACTGGGAGACAGACTCTAAACTTCAATGCATCCCATTGAATGAGCGACACTGACTCTTATCTTGAATACTAGAAAACTCATTCCGCTTCTGTGACAGCAGGTCCCAACACCTACGAGGCTGAAGGCAAGTCAGAGCAGAAGATCATCGACATTGACTGCCGTGGTCTGGAGTTTACGGAGTTCAAGGCAGACGTAAGTTCTACATGCAGATCTTTTGCTTTAGTCTCCAAAGTCAACATCAAAAGTCAACATGTTTCCCCCTATTTTACAGACTCTGACGACGTGATCGACTACAGGGAGAGTGGGAAGCCAAAGGAGTGGAGTCCTCGACTCCGTTCACCAGCGTCGACTTGTCCGAGGGGGAGTGGTACGATTATGATGAGAAGGCAGGCGAGGAAGTCAGCGTTAGGGACGTGAAGTTCGACATTCGCAGAGCTTAACTCTCCATATTGTTGTTTCCGGAGCGTTGGTGTACGGAGTAGGTGTGCTATCAACAAAAAAAGAGCCATTCGGCCCAAGCTTTCGGTAGCGGATTGCTACCGGCCTTGTGTACTGTATTGATTGATTGGTTAATGGGAGTGATGAGCTACGAGCAAAGGGAATGCTGGTGTATGTTAATTCCGTGGACTCAGGCATACAGCATAAAATGATGCCCGCTGTCATAGGAAATGATATGCAAATTTCTTCAACCTTGCAGCTCAAAAGATGCCCATGTAGGAGGCAGATAGACATTGATGCCTTGGGGCGGTGACTCAACTCGATCGCTGATTGGCCCGCCCCGTCGAATTTCGAGACCAGCATCATCACATTTTCGCGAATCCGAACCTCGCGGCCTTTCCCCAGACTCTCCAGCCAGGACGAATCGACCTGAACGCACCCACAGTGAGCTCCTGTATAGCTGGCCGCTTTGATTCCTATCTTCCTTGTGCCGTGCGCCCCTTTTTCCCGTTTGATATCCGGACGATAGACGATAGGAGCGTGTCACGATGAGTGTACGTCTTACCCCCGACCTGCCGTCCCATCGTCGAAGAAGGGAGACACCTTCATTTCCGATGTTGTTTATGATATCAAAAACTGACATTTGCTGTCTATAGTTCCAACCCGTGAACCCTCGGCCTTTCCTGCAGGCTAGGTACGCCTCCCTATCCGTAACTCCGCTATCCGGACTCCCATCGGTTACTCTACACGCAACTCCAGCAATTATCAAATCCTCTTTCTATCACATGGAATACTTGGGATGAAAGGATTTGTTCTAACATTTGGTTCTATCCTGCAGAGTCGGCACCGAGCTCATCATCCGCCTCAAGTGGGGCCAGACGGAGTACCGGGGCAAGCTGGAGAGCATTGACTCGTACATGAACGTTCTGCTGAGAGATACTGAGGAGTTCATCGACGGAAAGAACACCGGGAGTCTTGGTCTCGTGCTGATAAGGTGCGTCTTTCTATTCTATTCTTGGTTTTCGTGACCGTCTGTCGATCAGTGGTGGATTATGAGATCTCTGGAGCCTTCAGATTTTCGCTCCTCTATCCATGACTGTTACGAAAATAGCATGCTGACTCTGGATGATATAGGTGTAACAACATCCTCTGGATGGGAGGCGCAGACGCCGTGGAGATGACGGATATGGGGTTAAAATAGAACGGTGCCAATGGAGCGCAAGGGGATTGCGATACCTATGACGTTCGAAATCACGGGAGTTTCAATAAACTGGGAAATATTACAAAAGAGATCTCGCAGAGGCTCAACCTCCCCAAACCTTACGCGACGAGGCATTTTGTGTGATAGCTTTTGGGAAAAAAAAAAGGGAAATCGAGCTCTGTGGAGCTCTCAAGTCTGCGCGGACTCATATGAGATTTCAGACGGCAGCAGCTGACTTGGCGGAGGCGCTCCTCATCCTGTTGAACTACGGACCAGTGTGCTCCATGCCTTGTTGAAACTCACATATATGATGGTTTAGCTGCAAGCTTGTCAGTCTCAGCTAGCTGCATCGGACCGACCAACGGTTCTTCACCACTGCAGCTTATATATGTCTCAGCCATGTCATATCACTTTAACTCCATAGTCATAATTCAACCCACGGTTAGCATCGAACGATCACCTCGCTACTGCCATCCCGCACTTGCCATCTCATAGGAGTCCAGACCAATAACCTAAATTGGCCATGTATGTTCATGTGCATACCACGTGACTCGTACCATGTGCGAGCCGAGCACATCGATGCTGGAGTACTCCAACATCGTCCAGAAGGAATCATAGAGCATCACTTTGCATGATGGATGGCATGCATGTAGCGTAGTTTATCGGCAGGCCAATAAGAGAAATCCTGAGGCACACCTGGGGTGCACGATGAAGTCAGAGTTTTTCCTCTGTGGGTTCGTCTGAGAGCCTGATACGGCCTGATGCAGCACCTCACTGGTATTATGCCCAGGTGGCATGCGGGCTGTGCAGCGCTCAGGCAGAAAAGATGAGGGGGTGCGAGGGCGCGAAGTGAAGCGGGAAGGGAAAAAACGCCCGTGTTGGTATGTCCATACAGACCTGGCGTGCTGTCAGAAGGGCGGCTTATCTGCAGCAAATGGACAGAGGATAAATCATCCATTACATGAACCGTTCATCCAGGACGGAAATGTCTGCATGAATTGGTAGACGATCCTTGTACATCGGTGTTGACTTGCAGCGAAGGCAACTGTGGCCCGTGGCTAACTGGCTCCATATACTATTCCCTGCAAAGTGTTTTGAGCATAGATAGGGTCGATCAGGATCAGCTATCTGTCAAGTACCACAGTCCTGTACATAGATCCCCCAGGAGTCGTCGAAACAAGAGAAGATGGCAAAAAAAAATTTCTAAGAATAGCTGGCAGCTTGGCGTTGGATGCTCTTCAGACATCCATAACCTGTTATGCCGCAACCTGTCATCTGTACCATGTACGGAGGACTGTAATCCCCATTCGCAGCGCACAAACGGAGATGCTTGGTACTGTGAGGGCTTCATATGAATCGCACCAACGTCATAAGAAGTGTCCGACACAGAAGCTGCCGCGTGTGAGTGGCAGCGACCGGCGCCACTGGATACATCAGGGCATCAGAGTCGATGTCTGACCTTCGCGCCGTTAGACTGTGGAGCCCTTGCCCCCGGCTGGCGTATGTCCGGGTACGCAAGCTCGAGTCCACAGCCCACGGGCCACCCTGCCGTCCCTGCGGACCATCAGCCGATCAGACCCCACAATCTCACTGGATCCCTTGGAGGGAAGGTTGTCAGGTTGTCAGGCGCCGACTCCTTGGACGATTCTGGCACGCTTGCGTACGGTAGAGTTAGTAATTCCCTACTATTTGAGGCCAAGATCCCGAACGCCAGTCCCAAGCTTCACCATAGTCTGTCCAAAAAAAGACAAGGGCGCGGGCCCTGCTTATCCCTCCCGGTCTTCTGCCCTCCCCACCTTTCAGTTGTTCACCTCCAGACTAGGTCTGTACGGAAGGATCCATTATGGGGCGCACCCTGGCTCAGGGACTAAGTCCAGGGTCTTACATATAGAAAGAGCCCTCCTCCTATTCCCCCCCCCCCCCCCTCTCGCCCTCGTGAGCTCTCCGTATTTCTGCTTCCCCCCATGTCCTCGATCACTACTATCAACTGCCGTTCAGGACAATTGGAAATTATGTCCAGAGGCATCGCTCCGCTATATACGGCCCTTCCTGTCGCTTAGTACCTGCGTCACAGTCGCTCTCAGCTGATCTCTCGTTCTTCGTTTCTGAAACCTCGCATCCAGCCCTATCGGTCGTGTGTACGCAGGAATACATCACACAGCGCTGATCAAAACGCGCCTCCCATCTCTTCCACATAAATCGCACCACCTCCCTACCCACCAGAGAAATTTCTCTCAAATACACTCGCTGCCTTCTATATTTCTGGCGAACGTCGAGACGACAAAGATGCCCGACACAGCCTCTAGATTCATCGAGATCCTCGACTTCGAGGCGGACCACCCCAGAATCTCCGACTCGGACGTCAGGCTCGAGGACGTGCTGGCCGACCACGAAGCCACCGTCAGCCGATCGCGCTCGTCGACCCAGTCGTCGAGCCAGAGCAACAGCAGCATAGATAATAAAGACCGCTCCGACAGGGACGTGCAGATATCACCTCCCTCTCCGCGATTGAAGAGGTTCAGCAGGAGGTTCATCTTGGTAGGGCGATGACCGCGCGGCCCTCTTCTTTTCGCCGAAAACCTTATGATACCCAGGTATTATTACTGTTTTGCAGCCACAAGAGACAAAAACTATCCGGCCAGGCACGGATAGCAGGGTGGTCTCACAGACGACGATAGACGGCAGCCATTATTCTCTTCTTCTCTTTACCTTGCTGTTCGAGTGTTTCTAGAAGATGGATGGCTTCATTTCACGTACGAAGATGGTGTTACGAGACGTAACCTTCCTTCGAGACATCGACGTGTAGACGATACAGGACACGTTGGATACATGTATACGATCCTCCTTTACGACCGGCAAAACGATCGGTTTACCTCGTTAGGCGCTCCTTTGATACCCCTGTGTGACTCTTGGTCACTTTACAGAATCGATTGTTAGGTTTTTGGTTCTGGATTTTTGGATTGAGCGTTCTGCAATGAGAAAGGGACCCGTGTGGGAGGGTGTACAGATTTTGGTGCACTTGACGAGCTTGTATTGCCACAGGGACTAGTGATGATGGTCGTGGAGTTTAATATGGCGATCGGAGCCTATAAAAGAAGTTGAAATTTCTCAAATTTTGATCTCTGGTGCATACTTCCTATAAGCGAACCATTGCCTCTGGTCTGTCGTCCTCTGTGTCCATGAAAAGCTTATTGCTGGATTTCGACCGATACAGTGCTGAGCTCAGACTGTTCGGATTTAGATACCCCTTTTCGGCTGACGAGTCACGAGGCACAGAAATCTTCGACCGAACACGAGGCTCGCGAGTACCACACAGTACTAACTCCTCCCGACCAGCGCCGCTAGGAAAGCCCGGCCGCTGAGCTACTATTAAAATTTGGAACCCGTCAAGGTTACTCCCGAAGCCTAATAAAGGGACATCCACATACCGTGAAAATCTGCCGTCGGACAGATAAAACTCCAAGGGATAATAGGAGTTACCCCTCTCCAAGTCCCGCTGTTCCAGTCCGTGGTCCACGCTGTACGGGTACTGCAGAGGTAGCTGAAAAGACAGACTGGCAGGAGAACCCGAATGTGCCCACACTGATCGACACACGTCCATGAGGGCACCACAACCAATCCGCAGATTTGCCAGATTCGATCTGCAACAGATCTAGCTAAAATGGCTAAACTTGTTTCGGAGTGCAGGGCCGAAACTTGATGGTCGTTGAAAAAGCTTTGACCGGTGCATCTTGGCTGTCTGGGGCCATCTGGCACTGGCAGTGACTCAGTTTACTGTTGGGCTGTACCGTACGGATTGCTCCGTAATCGTCGGTCCGCGGAAGGGGTATTCCGTTGGACTTCGGGGATGGGAGATATCTCCGCCTGAGCGGAACTACTACTGAAGACAAGGAATTTGTAGCTTTAGTAAAGCTTTCTTAACCCTTTATCTAATATGTCAATGACAGATCTCTTAAAAGAAGCAGACATAAATGAAGAGTTACAGAAGACTTCATCAAGATCAAGTGCACAACGTTTTTTGACTTTTTTTTAGACTTTTCACATGTTGGCATCCGCTTAGTCAGCCAACATGCGCGGATTCCCACTAGTGGGGACAGCAAACGCGCACCGCGCTGCACCGTATCGATAGATTCTAATTCTATGCAGACTGAGATACTCCTAGCCTGGGTTTTAGCCGTTCAGCGCGTTCAGTCAGCCTCCGAGGTAGATCCCTATCCCTAGCTTAGGAGGACCAGGTGTACTGCACTGTGTCTATGGGTTGTTAATTTTGCTGCTATCACCAAACCTGTTCCGTTTATTATCTTCATACTTGGAATCTCGAGTCGCGACTTTGCACTACACTACAACCTTTCCACAGCTGCGCTAGTGAAAGTACGCAGTACCTAAGGTACCTACCTAAAAAGAGTCTCCCGATACACACAGCCGACCTCCAGATCCCTCCCAAGATTGGACGAAATTGAAACTCTTTTCGTTTCAAGTCCCATCCATCCACTTTTCTTTCTTCCTCTCCAGCCTCCATTCAGAGACTGAGGGACCTGCAGTGCAGCTTTAACTAAAACTATCCGAGCCAAGTCCGAAGGAAGGATTGAACGGTTGAACCTCCAACCAACCTCCACTGAAAGTCTGAAACTTTCGAAAAAGTCTGAATTTGGATTGTTATCATTCGGAAACGTGATCCAATCCAATCGAATCGATTCCATTCCTTCCAGTTGAGGTCGGCTGCAGATACCCCAATTTACTTAGGTCTTATGTACGGAGTTACTAACCTAACCTACCTAGGCGCTTAGGCTTAGGCTTAACCCAAACGTCTCGGTCTGACTTCTGGTCTGGTCTCAGTCTGAAATTGAATC
Organism: Thermoascus crustaceus; assembly: GCF_041956765.1. NCBI lineage: Eukaryota > Fungi > Ascomycota > Eurotiomycetes > Eurotiales > Thermoascaceae > Thermoascus > Thermoascus crustaceus. Next base: position 925,095 of record NW_027192528.1, on the reverse strand, counting down.
AAGTCAGTCAGTCTGTCAGTCAGCGGGGTTTAGTAGCTAAGTACTATACCTCCCTAGGAACTGTACGTTACCTAGCCTGGGCAGTCAGCCGGCCGGAAACGTTATCAATTGAATTGATTGGATCCAGTCCAATCAAATCAAATCAACTGGTCGAGATTCGACTGATTGATCGATTGATTGATAATAATGATGTCCTCATCGATGTCAGCGGGGGCCGGGCCCGAGGCGGGAAGGACGGCAACGCCGACGGTGTTTGAGCAGCAGAGGGAGGAGCTGGTTAGGGAAATTGCGGTGGTGAGTAGTACCTTTTGTTTATCTGATATGTCTATTGTCTAGCAATTGAAGCAGTTTATTTTTGTTTTCTGTCTGTGTGTTATATGTGTCATTTGTTGTCTTGTGTTGTGTTGGTTTGGTCTGATCTGATCTGAGCCTGGGGAGTTATTGATGGTTTTGGGATTGCTTACTTGCTTCTTTTCTTCTAACTCTATGTGTGGTTTCTTCCTCTTACTGTTGCTTTCTTGGATTATCCGATTTGATTTTTCATCTATTGTTCATTATTTGATTTGGTGCCGATCGTATGCTATGTGCATGAAAAAGCACATATATATGCATGCATGCGGCGCCTTTGCATTTCCCGATTCAGGTATCGAAGTTTGTGATGGACATCCTTGGCATCCCTGACATTCATTCATTCTGCGACTCTGCTTCGTTGATCAGTTAATATCATCCCTTTTCCTTTCTTGCATCATATGCTGCCTATGCAGCGGTGATCATGATTCCCAATTGTCAATTAACATTTCTCATTTCTCATTCTCTCCCTCGAATCAAGACAAGTTCAAGATACGAACATATTGCTTGCTCTCTTCTCCCTGGAGCAGAGCACAGAATTCTAACCCTCTTATCTTTTCGTCGTCTAGGGCATGGAACAAGTCCTCCAAAACATCAACCGTCTGAACCGGAACCTCGAGTCCATCATCGCTGTAAGTCCCTTTCCCCACCTCCTTCCCCGCTATTCTGTTCTGATGCCTCACGTGTCATTGTCGCGTTGCATCACACTAAATCATATCATATCATATGCATTAGACCATCCATCCATCCGCTGCCCCATCCCGCTTTTTTCTTTGCTAGCGAACTAACCAAGCAATAAACACATGCACATGCACATGCACATTCCACCCACCGCCCATATTATCTACGCACATCATACGCAATGCAAGACACAAACTAACACATCCTCTGTACTGTCGACAGGTCGGCAACGAATTCAGCTCCGTCGAAGCGCTATGGTCCCAATTCGAGAACTTCATGGGTCGGGAGGACGAAAACGAGAGTGGCGAGAAGCAGCAGGAGGAGGGACAAGGACAAGAAGAAGGGGAGCATGAGGAGCAGAGTCACATCAAGGACGAACAAGAAGAGGGAGATACAACCATGGTCAAGGACGAGGGTGGATCTCGCTGTTTTGATCTGATCTGATCTGACCTCTTCTTATGACATTACTCTATTTCCTTCCCTTTTCTTTTTTGTGCCCTCTTTTAGTATTGGTGCTCGGATACCAGGACCTTCACGAAATCAACTCATCAATTACATGGACACGGACACAGGCAGAAAGGAAAAACTTCTTCGATTCGAACCCATAATATCATGACCACGCCACATCACATCAATCTCATCCATGGCTCGACCATCAAAATCAGAACCTTCATTGACATTTAATTACACGTTCGTGTTAAGTGTTAGTGTTTTCCTGCGCCATGAACACCTATCCATGCATGCATGATGTCCGCCACTTGGTCCGGATTTCGTGTGATGTAACATGAGAAAGGAGGGAAAAGGAAACACGACGAAAAAAAGACGGGGTCAACAAGAAAAAAAGTCAAAAATAGATAATTAACAAGGAAATACGTGGGGCGCATAAAAAACAAATGACCTCTCGAGCATAATGTTCAGGAAGAAAAAAACGAGTATAGCAGTATAACGGCCGGAAAAAAACAAAACAAGCAGACAAACCAAGCCAAACCAGAGACAAGTCAAAAAGGAGCTGAGTAGAGCCCTCAGTGGGACTCACGATTCAAAAGGAGAAAATGTCCATATCCAGCTTGCATCAAACATTTCACATGCGGAAAACAGAAAAGGAGAGGCGTGTGGCGGGTCGAAGAAGCAACCAGGCTTATTCGACATAACCGGGGTCATGGGACTGAAATCAAAAAAAGCCAAGCGACATAAAGAAAAAACCAAGAAAGATGATCTACAGGATCTTGCAGTTGCGCTTCTTGGTCTTCTTCTTTCCACCACCGCCTCCGCCAGTGCTGCTGCCGCCGAAGCCGCTGCTACGACCGTTGAACTCCTCTCCTTCTTCCTCTGCACTGACAGCCGTGTTGACTGCAAGCTCAAACACCTCGTCCACACCGCGCATCTCCTTGCTGCTGCACTCGATGTACGTGGCGCCCATGCGCTGGGCCACCGCCTTTCCTTGCTCCGGCGTGACGGGGGTGAGGCCTTGGGTCTTGAGCAACTCGATGCAGGTACGCTTTGTGCGGAGGTCTGATTTGAGACCAACAAGGATCAGGGGGGTGGTGGGACAGAAGTGGAGTACTTCCGGGTACCACTGTACAAGTGCCAACGGTTAGGATGGGTCACATTCGCTGGATATGGAAAATCTGGAACGCTAGTAGGAGTCTAACTTACTTTGTCCATTACGTTCTCGAGGGAGACGGGGCAGTCAATGGCAAAGCAGACGAAGAGAAGATCTGTTTCAGGGTAGGAGAGCGGCCGCAGTCGGTCGTATTCTTCCTGGCCGGCAGTATCCCAGAGTGCAAGTTCCACGGTCTTGCCAGAAGGGCCGTGGATTGTCTGAGTAATGTAGTTTTCGAAGACGGTTGGAACGTATTTCTATTATAATAAAGTGTAAGGTTAAGATCCTGCTCCACAGCGTCTTATGATTTAGGACAGGACATACCTCTGGGAAGTAGCCTTGCGAGTAACTGATGAGCAGACATGTCTTGCCGCATCCACCATCTCCCACCACGACAAATTTCTTCGAGTATGCCGGCGGCTGAGTGATATTCGTGGCTGCTGACATCCTCCCCGTCGATATGCTTGTGTCTGTGCTCATTGTTCCGTTGCTGATTCTCATGCTCTGGCTGCGATTGCGGGATCGACGCGACGAGCTCGAGGTCGGGGGCATGCCCACTGACGAATGGCGTTGCACATTGGCAGACATGGTGGTAAGCCTGAGGTCTCTCCCGCAAACGCAACGGAATCGATGGCAATCAAGGGTGGAAGGGTACTTGTATGATTCAGCAGTGGATTGAGTAACCGAAAATCGGACTTAGTGGGATTTGACTTCTAGACCGCCGATTTGCTTGCGGTGTTCGAGAACGAGATACAAGCCGTACCGATTCTGAGACAGAGAGAAGGAAAATAAAGAAGACGGAAACAACCCCAGCGATGGAGGGAGAGCAGAGGGACCCCGATCTTAGCAAGAGTATTTGTGGAGGATACGGCGATCTATGGAAGAGCTGATATGAAACCGGAGTTGCGTGTTTACCCGTGGTAGAGCTGCCATGGCAACGGGACGTGCGCCCGGAGATGAGCGGGTCGATCTGAGCGCACCGGCCAGCGCGATGCCCTGGGCAGCGACTCTGCCGGCCAGGATGCGATTATTTTTAGCATGGCTGGCTGAGAATGATGAGTTGTCCCTGCAAAAAAAAAGGCCGGAAAAGGGACCCGGTTGGCCAGCATCCAGGAGGTTATGACGTTCCGGCGCTAGACGTGCTACCCCGACGATAACAAAGAACGTCGCCCGCATCTACCGTTGTAGTGACAAAGACACATACATGCATGTATACATGCATATTCTAGAGGATTTTGCTCCAGCGAGGTTCGAGACCCAGGCCTTCTGCAGTCAGTCTAAGCTGATATCCACCGTAGTCAATTTCTTTCTGGCGTTCCGCAGCTGCTGGACGTTGTGCGGCCATGCTTTTATGCCACGCGGACGACGCTCGTGGCAGTATATATAACATTCCATCAACCTTGCTTACCCGCTCTCCTGGATTGTAAAAGCTTCAATTGCAGCACCACGGTTTGCCACGTGCCTTTAGGTGGCTGTTGGGATGTTTTGACGTTCAGAGCGCGCTGTTGAACCTCAGCGAGCTTTACCTGCGGGGTTTTACAAAACTCCTGTAGAGCAAGTCAACCAAGGAATTGCAGGGTTTCAAAGAAGGATAGGTAGAGTCAGTACTTTGCATTAGTATCTGGAATTATAAACAAAATCTATACCCCATGAGGTATTTCCTGTCCATGTTGTCGCCATATATATGTAGCCACACTGCTTCTAACCTTGTGCGGTCTCATCCTCAGGCTCGCGCACTTTTCCCCGGAGTTGCCCCACGAAAAATATAACACAGTCCATACAGGAGAGGTACGGGAGAACACGACATTTTCACAGACCCAATTGAACTAAATCCTAGCTTATCATATTAGATGACATTACTATATATTGAATAGACCTTTTATTCGCATCCCATTAATAAGCGTCGTGTCGAATGTCATGAGTTTGCACCGAATAGTTAGTTAACTTAACATCCAAAGGCGGTGTTGACTAAGCAGGACCCTGCCACGTTCCAAGCCGCGGGCCAAGCGTAGTGCACGAGCGCGGGAAGCTCACATCTTGGCCTCTATCAGCGCTTTATCGAGACCTCCTGAAAATCCTCGGCCCGCGCCCGGTTCTCCTTTTTCTTTCTTCCATTCTCTCCTCCTAAAGGTCTCCGATCCGCGTTCAAATGTGTTAAAACGCTGTCGACCGCGACAAAGGAAGTCGGATGACGGAGCTTCTATGGAGGGCGGAGAGAGCAGCATTCCGACGAATAGTACGGTCGCGTCAGCATGGCTAAGGAGGGAAACGGACGGCCCGATGCCGGGCTGAGGAGTCTGAATCACTGTATGGATATGAAATTTCTGCGCCCTGCTCCTTTTTCAATTCGCTAGATAGGTGTATTTGCTGACTCGGCCGCTGCGAATAGACCAGAACAAGCTGCCCGCATGGCGGTACTGGCCTCGACAGAAACTCCTTCCCCTGGTCCGGTACGAGACTCCGTACCTTGCGTGGCTCCAGGAGAAGATACGCACACCGTCCTTCGATTCCTATTTCGCGTTCACCGCCAATCTGGGCACCCATACTTTTTTCATGGTGTTCTTGCCGATTCTTTTCTGGTGCGGACATACTAGTCTGGGTCGTGGGTAGGTTCTAAACCAGCTGATGGTATAGATGCACTATTTGAAGGGGAACATGATAGGTTGACAATCCGTGATTGCCAGACTCATACACATATTAGCTTCTGGCGTCTTCTTCAGCGGATTCCTCAAAGACCTGCTATGTCTTCCTCGACCGTTGTCGCCTCCCTTACAACGTATCACCATGTCCGGTTCTGCCGCTTTGGAGTACGGCTTCCCTTCCACTCATTCCACAAATGCGGTCTCCGTTGCCGTCTACGTTCTCGTCCTTCTCAATTCGTCCGATACGACCGTTAGCCCTGTCACGAACCTTCTGCTCCAAGGAGTTATGTATATCTATGCCATCTCTATCGTATTTGGCCGCTTATACTGCGGTATGCATGGATTTTTAGACGTCATCGTTGGCAGCATTCTTGGAGCCATTATCGGGTTGTTACAGTATGCCTATGGCGAGATGTATGACCAATGGATACTTTCGGGTTCGATGAAGGAGGTGGCTATTGTCGTCTTGATCATCCTTACCCTAGTTCGGATCCACCCCGAGCCAGCAGATGACTGTCCTTGCTTCGATGATAGCGTGGCTTTCGCCGGGGTGGCGCTTGGCGCTGAGACTGCGTATTGGCACTATGCGCAGACAAGCTTTGCGTCGACGGAACCGACTCCTGCTACTATCCCTTACCGGCTAGAAAGTATCGGTTGGTTCAAGACTATCCTGCGCATCGTGGTTGGGGTGTTGGCCATCTTTGCTTGGCGAGAGGTCATGAAGCCGTCTCTTCTGCGAGTTCTCCCGCCGATTTTCCGGGTTCTGGAAAAAGTTGGACTCATTTTCCCCAGGAGGTTCTTCACCAAGGCATCGTAAGTTTCACCGTTGAGTGACTGCCTCATTCACAAGCTGACTCGTTCCACGCAGTGAATATAAGAAGATTCCCGGCCGCCTCAAGGATGATGACGTGCTTCCGAACGTTTCTGAGATACCCTCGATTCTTACTTCCATTCGCCATCCCAGACGGCGGGCTATATCCATCGGCCCCCAGTCAGAAGCAGATGCCTACGAGACCCTGGCGTACCGTGAGAAACGCAGACGCGAGAGCGTCTCCTCCGACCGGAGACGGAGTCCTAGTGTAAGCGTAAACAGGGCGTCGCCTGCTGCCGAAGCAGACCACAAAGCACAGTCTAAGTGGGACGAATATGAACATATGATGGGAACCGGAACGCCACGTTATAGTCCCGACGTAACGTCCACAGGGAAAACGCCCTCCCCACCTGCAGGGCCTGATTATGGACTGGAGGGACCGGATGAGAAGGACATGTTTTCTAGGATCACAAAACCCCGCGTGCGGTACGACGTGGAGGTTGTGACGAAGCTTATCGTATATTCTGGTAAGTGACATCTGTACCATCACAACTGATCCGCCCGCGGACACTCATGAACTTTCCCAGGGATCTCATGGCTAGTCATGGAAGGAAGCCCCTTGTTGTTCGAGTTTCTGGGTCTCGGTGTGCGGGATGTAGAGTGATCGGGTTATGACGAAGCTTGTCAGGTCTGGCTCCAGCTGGCTGGCCGGATAAGACGACTTAGGATTCTGCGTATTTCTTGTATCGATATCATCATGTCCATTGCGGAAAGTCAGATTCACCTGTGTATGTTGAAAATTGAAATTGTACCAATTGTGCCAGCGGAATGAAGGGTGACCATGCCATTCCCACTGTATGTACCTACGACTATCGGTTTCTAGCCGGGTTTATCGTCTGCAGCGGTGGTTCGGTGCCCCTTGCAGCTGTCATCAGCTGGCACGAGCTTTGGCGCGGCGACTGGGGCTGGAGCGCGGGGGAGCGCGCGGCACGTGACCCGCTGGCGCGCGGCGAGATCTGCGACAGCGCGGTTCCTCCGGCGCTTCCAGGCTTTCTTTCCCCGTAAACTCCAGTTCGCGACGGGTGCTGAGGGCAAGGAACCTAGCTCCCAGCGCTCCGCCGAAGCTCCAGAGGTACCTCTGCCTCGCCCGCTGTCTCCATTTCCATTCCAGGAAGACTCCAGAGCTTCGCACGATGGCTTCTCTTGATGGAGCCTGACTCGCGTTGTTTACCTCCCTCTCCCCCTTCACCTCTCATCCTCCTTCACCATCTCCACCCTTCTAACTCCGTCACTTCTCACCATTCACGATCCTCATCCGCGCGCATATCTTTGCTCCCATTTTCTCTCTAGCTCACCATCTTCTTACTCACCTCCATACCACTCAATTTGCTTGGTCGCGCTGCACGTTTTTCTACTGCTGTCGACTTCCAAAGCATCTCATTACCCGCGCTTGTCTCGTATCAATTGTCCAATCATAAGGCGAGCCCTACAGAGCTTTTCTTTACCAATCATCTTTGATTCGAGAGAGATCTGTATCCCATTGAGGAAACGAGTCTTCGCGGCTGTCTGTGATTGCCTTCCTCTCTGTGTTTTGGAAACTGAACTGGCTACGCATTTATCGGTTTTCCAAACATCACTATACCTGTTTCAGACCGATCTGGTTTGTCTCTCTTCATCTCTCTTCCTTCATCGATTCAGAGATCTACACGTCTTGCGAGGCTGGCTATCTTCGTCTCCTTGTATTTAGGAGTCCACGCCTCTGCTACGCGTCTGTCCTCTATCTAAACATTTCTCTGCTTTCCTTAGACCTGTCTGACGCGTCTATCTTAACACATTGCCTTCATCGTCTCTCAAAGATCTACACCTTTAAGACGCCAGTCTCCACTTGTCTCTCGTGTGATCTTCGACTCTCAAGATAACCCCACGAGCTTGGCTTTTACCATCTCTTATTTGATTCTCCGTGTCTTGTCCTGTCAAAGTCACCGGCTAATCCACGTTCTTGTCTACTCTTCCTTGGATTGCGTCGGCTGGCATTATGGATGACGATAGTGCGTCGGATTTCGAATCGGCTCGAATGTTCAATGACGACTCGCATTCAGATATTGACCACGACATGATTGATGCTGATGACGATATGGGTCACGAGCCGTCGGATGAGAACTACACCTCGCCAGAGGAATCCGTCCTCGATTCATCTAGTGACAATGACATGGAAGACACCGAAGAACATCCAGGGGATCCTATGGATGGCGTGAGAGATGATTCCCAAATCCAAAAGGACGATCGAGGTCTGTTCAAGCCTTCGCAGTACATGCCTTTACCAGAAGGTGGACGGGCCCCCATCTTCCTCGAAGAACGTCCCATTGCGCGCCCTATGAGCCGAAAGTCTCGTAACGAAGGTGAAATGGAAGGCATCCGGTTTGCTTCGTCTCCCGGAACATATAAGCGGGAGCCTTGCTTCCCCACGTGTTCCTGTTCTAGATCTCCCTTTGTTGCACCACGCAAGCGAGTTCTGCATGATGAGGATACCCAGCCGGCGGATGTCATACCTGATAGTCACCGAAGAGACGCGCTCCATCGATTCTTGCAACAGAAGCACAGACGACGGACTGGGTGGCAGGGCACAGAACATGACAAGGAAAATGTCGATCAAGATGCCAATGCAGAAGCTACAAAGAACGCTCCCGTCTGCTGTCAACAAGCGAATATTTCCAAGCCGTCACATGCTCAAGCTGCTACTGGCCAGACTACTACAAATGACGAAGACGAGACCGCTGAAGGCTCTTCATCTTATCCACAAACAGTCTACCCTCCTACTGTCGCTTTTGAGAATAGCTGGCCAACTGAAGGCTGGGGCCGTATGCATGAACTTTGTGATGCTGCTAAACAGGAGGGTGTCAACGCGCTCAAGGAGACTGTTCACGATTATATTCCCGGTGGCTGGCCAGCTGGTTCAAAACAGAAACTTCTATCAGTTCCGGCCCGGGACGCTTTTTGGATTTCTGATAGTGACATCGATCTTTTCAGAGACCAAGTCGCTCTCATGTCTGGTGCCTTGCCAGAGACTCCGAGCCAGACTTCGCCTGAAACTGTTGTCCCCATTTCTCCCGATGGTACACAGATACCGCAAGTCTACAGCTTTAACCCTGAAGATCGCAGGATGAAGGATATGTCTGTTGTCTACGACGGGCAAGGTGTCACTCTTTTCTGGCGCTCTCAGTGGCTACCTCTTCACAGGATTATATCAAATGCTCTTTATGCCCCTGATGGAATGAAAAGAACCGTGATCAAACTTGTCCAGGGTGCCATGGAAGCCGCAAACTCCTTCAAACGACGGGCACTTCACCTTTTCGAAACCGACCAGCAAAGGGAACCACGCCAGCGATCTGGACCCAGGCCAAGAAGCCTGCGTGGCCTCTCAGAGGAAGAGCGCCACAAGGAGAAAAGCCGCCAATGGCGAGAAGCGAGAAGAGGATTCAATCCACATAACAAGCCTTATGACTCTCTGCCGCTCTCTTTTGACATCCCCCCTATTCCAAAGGAAAAAGCTCAGGACATCGCTCCTGTCCATCCAAAAGAGAAGAATCGTATTTCTAAGCGAGACGTCAAGAGACACCATATGAAGCGTCCCCTATCCACGGTTAGAGATTCCCGCATGTCGAAGAAGCGAGGGAGACGAGTTCCGGATAGCAGCCCTTCGTCCAAGTCCTTTATTTGCCGCATAGCTGCTGGACTGAAAGGCATTCTACATCGCATCTGCGGCACAAAGTATCCTGGTGTTTCGAAACGTCTCAGGACTGAACCCCGTCACCGTCGCTCTATCGCGAAACCACGACGAAAAGGGGAATGGACTTCCTTTCCAGATAAATTCGTCGTGCCATGGCAGCGCTATTTCAAGCCATCTACGCCCTCCGCTCTGGCTCGGCCGGCAGAGAGACCAACTACTCACGATGTTCCTGTACCAAAAGAACGTGACGTGACAGAACATGTTGCTCCACTCAAACCATCGGCACGTCCCCCTGTCTCACCTAGACCTACCAAGATCGCTGAAGCGAGACCCGAACAGGCACTGCGTTTCGAAAGGCCGCCTGCTGCCAAAATAGTGCCTCATGTCGAGCCGGCTCTTCCCACCGAACTAGCACCGTACCTGCATCCTGACAAGATTGTCCATGAAGATCTCGTCCCCGTGACGGAACCTGTTGGTGATCAGGCAGCAGCTAGACAAGCACAGGCCGAAATTGAAACCGGATTACAGAATGGCATTCCTGAATGGCTCAAGTCTGCTACACCGTTTGGGAAACCTGTTTCTGCTGTTGAACTCTTCAAACCGAAGCCTCCCCCGCTGGCTCCGTTGCGTGAAGAATCTATTTTTGCTCCCGAATGGCGAAAGGTTGAGGAACTTGACAAGGAAAAGCGACGTGAAGGCCGCATCCGTCCAGAAGGACCTGCTGTTAGACCGCTCTCAGCCAAGTGGGAAGCCCGTGTCAAAGAAGCCATGGCCCAGCCCAACAACCGCCAGCTTGGGACCACGTTAAGTGGTGACCCACTGACAAAAAGGGACCTTGCGACTTGCTACACGCGCATGGCCTGGCTTAACGATGAGGTGATCAACGCTTACCTCGCCCTCATCGTCGACTATTTGCGGAGGTCCTCGGGGAACGCCGGCCGGAATGTCCAGCCGAAGTTCCACGCATTCAACACCTTCTTTTTCTCCAATCTTCGAGACAGAGGGTACGATTCTGTCCGTCGATGGGCTTCTCGCGCTAAGATTGGAGGAGAGAAACTCCTCAGTGTGGACACGGTTTTCGTTCCTGTCCATAACAGTGCTCACTGGACCTTAATGGTCATCAGGCCGTCTGCAAGGACAATTGAGCACTTCGACTCGCTGGGCTCCCTGTCGCTCGCCCATGTCAACAAAGCCAAGGAATGGCTGCGTGGCGAGCTGGGGCCTCTTTACAAGGATGAGGAGTGGAGCGTCCTCCCATCCGCCTCCCCGCAGCAAGACAATGGCAGTGACTGCGGGGTTTTTCTTCTATCCACGGCCAAAGCGGTGGCCGTGGGCCTCGAGCCCCTGTCCTACGGGGCAGCCGACATCACCTTGCTCCGAAAGAAAATTGTGGCGGAGCTGATGCACGGCCGGCTCGAGGGGGAGTTCGACCCCGCGGGGGAGTCTGGCGAGCCGAGGCTGTAAGCCGAGGGTGGGTGTTTGGGTGCGGGTGGTGACTTTGTGCTGTTGTTTCTTTCTTTTTCTTTTTGTCTTCTTTTCTTTTTTGTACTTGCATGCGGGGGCGGAGGACACCAGACAGCATTTTGGGCGTTTCAGGTTTTAATTTCCTTGCATGTATGGGAGCTTGCATATATGGCGAAGGTGTGATTGGGGCCTACTTCGGTATGGCCCTTCCATTGTCCCATATGCACTGTTCCCTTGTTTTGGACTGTATATAGTTCCTGACGGACCGTGTGGGTTTTAAAGCCCCGCCGTCATCGATTCCTTTGTTTCTGCTTTTGTTCAGCTTCCCTTGCATGTAACGGCCCTGCAATCGGTGGCAGCATGAGTGGGTCCAGCTTCGTTGGGACCCTCCATTGCTCCATTTGCATGGTTTCCCCCCGTTACATGTAAGTAGTCGTTGACCGTTTGCAGTTTGGGCGTTCTGTTTTCTGTTTTTGTTTTTTTGTCCGTTTTTTGCTGGTGTGTCTCTGACCGCCGTCTCCTTTCCTTTCCTTTGAAATCATGTACTACTACCCCATTATGTATTTTTACCAGTCTGGTGTTCCTCCGCCCCACACTACATGGCGTTGTTGGCTGTTGTGTTTGTTTTGACATGACAAGGCAAGACGAGGCAAGGCATGAATATGGCGTGAGCGTGGGAGCATTGGCATGAAGCTTGCATGGTTCTTGAATAAATACTAAATAATGCGCGCCCAAGTTGATACCCGTCAGTGGAAGCTTCGGCTCCTGACAACAAACAAACGTCTCGATTAAATCTGCTCTGTTGAAAGCATTTCTCTTTTGCCTGGTGGTTGTGGTTGCGATTGTGATTGTGGGTGTGGATGCGATTGTTGGGCCTGTATTTCTATTTCTGCTTTTGTGTTGTGCTTTTTGATAGATTTTGTTATATCAGAGAAGACCTATTGGTTGGGAGGGACGCAATGCAAAAAGAGATGATATCAATTTTTTCTTTCTCCTTTTTCCCTACTTTAGATATGCCTCTACCGCTGCTATATGATAGACTGTACTGTACTGTTGTGTATGATGAGTGCCATAGGGCCCTGTACTAGATTGGGATCCGATTGGAGTTTCATATATCGGCGGAGTTAGGATCTGACGATCACTGTAATGTACAATAGAGCTGGGAAGTGTAGGATTACTATCAATACCAATGTATGTACATTTTTATACGCTGACCTGCCCTCTGTCTATAAATAGGGAAGTAGGAATAAGAAGAAGAAGGGCACTGACAACACGAAAACCAAGGTGCATCCTTGCAGCCTGGATGAGGACGAATCCGACGAATGGCGGCCCGTCGAGAATTATACAGGACGACAGAGTCAGCATCGACAAGCTTACACAGCATGGTACGGACTTCTCCAACTCTTACTCTGTGAAGAAGGGACAGTGAAGTCCCACAGCACCTCCGGGATACCGTCATTCTCAACATCATCGATCCGGCATCCGACTCTGCACCCCCTGTTCATCATGTCTCGAGACTCCTCTTCTCTGATAATGTGTTCCATCTCCACCGTCTCCGACAATATATGCATGCCATGATTCGGGTGTCTCCTCTTCGGTATCTCATCCGTCCCGTCACGATTCTTGGAAATATTGTACGCGATCTCGATCCATTCGATGCCCATGTGCACGCTGTCCCCGACTTCCATGTCGCCGGTCCAGTTGCCGCCATCGCTCCACAGGTTGACCACCAGCATGCTCGGGTTGTACGGGACCGAGTACGTCTTGCTCTCCTGATGCTCGCCGTCGATGTACCAGCGGGAGACTGAGGGGAACCAGTCGAGCCGGTGGGTCGCCCACGAGGTCCAGGGCACGGGGAGATCAGCCGTCGTGCTGGCGCCGGGGATCATGTCGTCCGTGACGGGATCGTAGTCTGGCTGGTTGGCGTAGTGGACCCGATACGGCGGGTCTGAGGTGAGGATCTCGATGTCCGACTCGCTGCTGGTCGAGTAGTATGTAAAGATGCCTGCGCAGGCGCCGCTTGATGGACGTGCCATGGCGGCAGATGATGACGATGTCCCTGGCTTCTTCACTGGAGATATACCCTGATCGTCAACCCCAGACAGCGAAGGCTGGTCAATAACCCCATCCCCAGAGAACAGACGGAGTCGCACCCGCACGGAACAATGCAGGACGTTGTGGAGACGACTCTCGATCTCCGCCGTCGACGAGTAATCTTCCATCCTCGTAGTACGTAGGACGAGATGCGTCTTATCGTCATTGTCCTCGTCCCACGAGCTGCCGGTGATGAAGACGTTCTCCTCCGCGTTCATTATGGATACCGGGAACAGGGGCGACCCGTCACGACCCCAGTCCTGGATGATCCAATCTTTGGAGAAGGGCGTGTCGCTAAGCAGGATCGGTTCATGCCGAGTAGTAGCAGCGTTGGAACGGTCATTTTTCCCTTTCTTCTTCTTCGCTGTCCAAGCTGTTGCATTCTTGACCAACGGACGGAACTGGTAGTCCTTCGCAAGTTCCGGGTCCAGAGGCACAGAGCGGAAATCCCAGAACCGGTAATTCTGGAAGTACCCCGGGTCAGGACCAGAGACGATATAGCATTCGCATTTCTTGTTGGCGTCGACGGGAGGTTTGTTGTCCTTTTTGGGGAAGGGGAAAGGTCTGCCCCTGGCGTCTTCTGCTGCAGCTTGCGATACTGATATGATCCCTGGCACGAGGGAGATGCGGACGAGGAGGGAGAGAATCTCTATCTTCATCCTGGGCAGAGTGGATATGTATCAATGCTTATCTTATCACAGTGTAAGATATAATAGGTAACGTCCGTTGTCTACCTCCATACCATGGTAGCTAGATTGGGTTTGAGAGTGGAGGACAAACATGGCGGCATGGGCGAATTCGTCGTTGCTCAGTAGGTAGTAGTCGAGCAAGGCAGGAGCGTCGTTCGGTGATTTCCTGCAAGCCACATCTTTGAATCAACAGTCCCAAAAGGAGAAGACATGGAAGGGGCATTGCATGGAGATTCCGTGCGGAAGAGCATTTTGAACTCATCCATGCACATCGACGGAACAAATGAACAGAAGAGCCAGGTCTTCGTTTCCGGCATCGTTTCTCTGAAGCACAAATTCCACGTCACACAGTAGCAGACAAAAGGAGAAATAACAATAATAGAAGATGATCTCTCAAGATTTAGATCCAACCATGTGGCAGCGATTTCCCTACGCATTAGGTAGATGTGAAGAAAAAGAACCACTACAATCTGAATTCTCTATTCCCAAATAAAATTCCCGTGTAAACTTTAACTAGACAACATCTACCTAGCGTTTTATAACTCCGAAATATCGGTACTTCCTAGTTGGAAAGATGACTTTTTGTCAACTCTTGTAGCAAGGTCGTGCACAGATCAAGATAAACATTCTCCGGAATGAGAATCAAGCCGACGCGGCAGAAGATGGTAAAGGGATGCAAACATGGTTTTTATGAGCTGGGAGTGAGTCGATGTCCCCGAGCGACTCGAGGCTAATTCTAGTAGTTCTCTCGGACTGCGATGTTGCGGAGGACTTCGGGGCACCTTTGCAAGACGAAAAATTTTAGGCAAAGGCGTAGACTCTAAACAAATGACTAAATTGAATGAGATAAAAATTTGAATGAACCCTGTGGCGTTGTTGTTGACTCTTAGAAAAAGAACAAACAATCTTTTGTTGCATCCATGTTCTATTATATTCCATAGTAGGTTGCCTTGAACCAAGTCACTCTTGTGATAGTTCCAAAACAGTAATCATACAAACAGTCCTTCTTCTGCTAGCTGCTGTGTACTTACGGTATGTGTGAGAAGCTTGATAGGAACGAAATTACTTGATCAGGCTATGATGACACTGAATATATACCCCTCGCCAAGGGAATCCGGAAGCGCTATCGCTTAGGAATTCCTGTTTTGAATAATTATTGGCGTGTTTTCAGCACGGATGGAATAACCTTTCTTCGATAAGTATGTAGCTTCACCATGATCTTTCAGCATTGCCATGTCAAGTGATATTGTGAGACTAGAATAGCTCTTTATTTTTCCTTTGAAGACTAAGTACTCCAAAGGAGTGGTTTAACAACAGTGAGCAGTAAGCTTTGCCGTAGAATATACCGTAAACCCTGCCACTAGAAATGATAGCTGCTAAAGAGATATTACCGAAATGGTGTCCATCTGGGTGATGTTGTGCTGCTTGGTATACCAACATCTAGATTGGTGGAGTAGTGCAGTTGACCAAGGCAAAACGGTCATAATGTCTGGCGACTGAGGGGGAACGATGCCGCAAACGACTTTATTGCGGTTAATTTGTGTTCAGCGTCGAATTCTAAATTCTAGGTGTCTTCGGATAGAATGGATACTGCCTTAGGTGTAGATTAAGTAAGGTATGGTACTGGTGTGTACGGTGTAACTTTGCCGGATCAGATGGGCAGCTTAGACTTTGGCCGCCTGACACCGGTTATATCAGGCAGCCAACCAGAAGCGGGTCCGAAGGCGCGGAAACCAGAGGCGCTGCGGATGCTGCACTGTGGTTGGCCGCCTCGGACGTAGTGCGGCCCGGTTACGTTTTCCAGCAGCGCCAAGACCCGCGACCGGCCATACACATATACGGTCACAGTGCGTAACTTACCATGCCTCTCCTCACTTGGGATGTTTTTATCGCAGAACCCCTGAGAAAGCCATGAGAAAAAGAAAGTGAGTCACCTCTAATTGTATCTTCACACTGGATATTTTTCTGACTCTGTACAGCCTCATCTGGGCACGTTGTGGCGAGGTTGGGAAAGCAACCGGGCTGGTGTTGTGTCAGGCGGCTGGACGTTGCACCAGCCCGTGTGTGCCACGCGAAGGGTGGTCAGCAGCCCTGCCTCCTCTTCTCCCTCTTCAAAGACCCTTTCCTCGTCTCTTCTCATCCCATCGCCATCACTATGTTCACCACCATGAGTCCCACCAGCGTCTAGAAGCGCTCTCTGTGCCCGATCTCCATGCTCCACCGTCTACCACCGCATCCATGACTACTACGCTTGAAAGAGGCCTCTCGCGGGCTTCCAGTGCTTCCATGTCCGTGTCCAGCCCTAGGCTCTCCGTCCGGAGGGACGTCACGCCGCCGGCTGTGTCTGATCCTGCCCTTTTGCACATCCACGACCGCATCAACCAACTCGACTCCCGTATCCTCGACCTGCATTCCACCGTCCTGACCAAGGATGGCTACGTCGACCGCCGCAACCGCGAGGATGAATACATCCGTCGCGAGTTTGAAAACCACCACTCCATCTCGAGCCGCATCGATTTCAACGTGTCCCTGCTGAGGACCGACGTTGAGCAGCTGAAGACGGGTATCGCCCAGCTCGAGTTGCATATCGGCCAGGGGGGCGCTGCTGCCGTCTTCCTGCGAAGCGATATCGAACGTCTCCAGAAGGATGTGGACGATGTCCAGACCGAAATCGAGCAGCTCCAGACCGACGTCTGTGGCTGTCGGATCGAGATCAGCAAGCTGCACGCTACGGTCAGCCAGATCCGCACCGATTTCATGACACTGCAACATGAAACGACGCGGCACTTCAGCACAGTCTTCAACCGTTTCTCCATGATGGAGTCGCGGATGAAGCACATGGAACGCGTTCGTTTCAACTCTCTGGCCCATACGATACACGCCCCGATTACCCCGGTTCCCATGGTGGAGGAGGATGGCTCTCTTCGATGGCCCGAATATTTTCCCCGGACCGTCTGGCGGTTCTGGTGTCTGAAGAAGAGAAGTCGACGTGAGTACTTGAGAAGATGCATTCCGATAGGTAAATTCTAACAATTCGGACAGTCCATCGACTTGCGGAGCTGGCCGAGTTCTACCAACTTGAAGGCTATCAGTACTGGGGTCGAATGCAGCATGCTCATGATGACTTTGTCCCGAGCGACAGCGACTCCAGTGATAGTGACAGCCCGCCCAACTTGACCCGTTCAGAGGCCGCTCGGCTGTATCCGGAGGCCTGTCACCAGGCATTGGCCGCAACATTGGGTCTTGTATACTACAAGATCCGGAACGAGGTTGGTGAAGGACCGAATTTGCACCTGCCTCCCCGTCCTCCCAAGCGTCCACAGGAGGAAGTCGCTTCGTCGACTTCCTCATCAAAGCAGAAGCCCGTGAAAATGGCGCGGCGTCCCAACAACGTGTCTCCTACGACACTGCATAGACTTGTCACAGGACAGCCTCCCGAGACAAAATCCCAGGTGTCTGAAGAGATGGACAAGCTTGGTTGGAATACGCACGCGTCTGAGATCTCAGACGAGACCGTGAGCAAGCTCCGGGGCATTGTGACTGACGAGATCAGCGCACTCCTTCGCGCTTTGGAACGTGGTCGCGTCAAGTTGAAGCCCAGCCGCTCTGAACGGGGCAACATGTCGCCCACCGGGTCCAGGCACAGCGTTCCCAATGGGCACAACCAGACCGATGCGGCTCAGGAAGATGAAGTCCGAACGATCCCGAACACGGTATCGACGGAGCTTATCTCTCCTGTGGCGGGAAAAGACGATCCTCTCCCCGACACCGTGTCGGATGCGAGTAGCCCTGCTACTTGACGATCAGTCTTTAAGTAGCAGGGCTACTCCCGTTTGACAAGGAATTGTGGGTGTATCTTTTTCAACGGCATCTGCGATTTTTATCGCTCTACCAACGACAACAGGCATGTAATTAGCGTGCTAGCCGATGTCTTGGATATGTCCAGGCATACAGCAGGAGCACGTTGATCGAATCACTATTGCGATGTGCAGTAGTGTTAATGCCGTCGAGTTGCCTCCCATCCATCAATGGATGGACGGCACGCCGATGGATTGTGGGATTGCTTTGTACGTTCTTCTGAAGAACGTACTATGTCCGATATCCACTCTATACAAGCATCTCCGTTAAGTGAGATGTTTGACCATCCACCATTCATGACAAGCATTTATGGCATATATGAGGCGTTTGGGAAGAAGATGACACTTGTCAACCTTGGAAGATACCCCTGTCATCCATTTCTATGGATATTTTGGATATATGTAGTTTTGGGATTTGGTTTTTGGTTACTGGTTATTGGTTTAGATCGTTAACTGGAAGATAGGACAGACCTCCCTCTGTCCATCGACCGAATGAGATTATCGTTCCGTTCGACGCCCGTCCTATCTTCAGCGCTCCACGAGCTGAAAACGTACATTATAAATTTCGGGAGACGCGCAAATGCCTCGACGAACTCTCCCTTTTACTCCGCTGTAGGCGTGGTATCAAGTTGTGCACTGTGTAACGTTGATACGCTGTTAGCTCTTGGTTCGCGACTCGTATAAATCGCTCTTCCGCCGGTGTGTGGCAATGCGGTGGAACGGAATTGAAACACACCGGCATCTCGAAGACAAACCAAGCAACAAGGAAGAGTAAGTGCAAATGTAGAAAGGACCAAGTCCGCTGATATACTGTAAATCAGACCAGGACCGATCAGACTGCCCCACCCCTGGTCTTTTTCGTTTGTCCAAGGAAAAGGACGGATGGAATATCTATCCTGTACCTGTACCTGATATGGTAGATATCTCGAGTAGCCAACTTCTTCCTTTTCGCCCCGCTCTCATTAATTATACCTTATGATATGCATCATATTATGACAATGGAAACTGCTATATCCCGACTTCTTCCTCGGATATGTCAGCTAAGTCAAACTTTTCCCCCTTCGTATTACCGCCCCTATTATCCCCGGTCTTTTTTCACTTTTGTTCGAATGTACATATGATACTGTACATGATTATGTATGTATACTAGTAGTAAGTAGGTAGATAAATGGATATCAAGGATATCTTTATCATTGCTGTCCTACAGCCGCCGTCGGAGCACCGCTCCCGCTCCCGGCTCCCATGAGATCCTGCTTCAGGACCTCCAGGACTTTAGTCTCGTCGACGTTCGCGAGGCCCTTCTCGTCCTCAGCCTCATCGTCATCTTCCCCACCCTCATCCTCATCCCCGTCTTCGTCCGGCGCTTGATTATTACAAGTCCGCAGATACTCCTCCTCGAGCAGAAACTTCTCTCTAGTCTCTGACTTCTCCGGAAGTTCCTTCGGGGAGTAAGGCAGCACGTACAGTGTGGGAAATTCGAGAACCGTCCGATCGCGCAGGGCGGAGGTCAATGAGGCGGCTGGGGAGAGGGGGATCAGGACGGGTTGTTTTGTGGTGGTTCGGGGGCGGTGGAGGTAAAAGTAGATGGTGTTGCGGTGAGGGGTTATTATCTCGGTAGGTTGGTTTGAGGGGGTTGTTGTGGTGGTGTTTGGATGAGGAGGTTCTGGTTGTGGCTGAGGTTCGGGTTGAGGTTGGCGTAATTCGGGCGTGGCTGTTTTCGACGACGGAGTAGTGGTGGCGGTCTCTTGTTGGTCGGTTGCTGTTTGCTCTTCTTCTCGTAGGTTCACCTGGGTCTCTGGCTCCGGCTCTTGCTGCGGGGCAGCTAGCTGGTCTTGCTTCTCTTCTGCTGATATCGTCGATATTGTAGGAGGATCAGTCGCCAGTTGACCAGGAGCACCGATGATAGTGACTTGGTCGGTTTTGTCTGGAGTTGAATGCTGCTTCTCCTTTTCTTTCTCTTTCTCCCTCTCCTCCTTCGGCAGAGGATACACCCTATCGTAAGCCTCCGCAACGGTGAACGTCTCGAGACAATTCCTGAGCGTCTTCTGCCCGTCGGGCGCGACCCATTCAACCGTCCAGCTTAGGCATTTGTGTCTGTAGCACACACACACACACACACGCAAAGAAAACCAGTTAGCCGATGTCTCCTCCATAAGACGAACAGCAAAAAAGTAGAATGGGATAGGAAGAATGGACATACTTCGGATGCCACCTCGACATATTCTGCTTATTCCTCGTCATCCCCCTCGGGGCCCTGACGACCCGAACCCCCGCCCTCTCCGCCCCCCTCAAGAACCCAGCCTCGCCCTTGACTAGATGCTGATGCTCCTGCGGACGTTTCCGTTTGTGGCCTGCCCCGGCACCACCACCCGCACCCCCATTCGCATGCTCATGTTGATTATGATCAACCGGAATCCCCCGATTCTCTGCATCCCTCTCCGCGCGCTCCAACCGGCGCTCAATGCCCGTGATGAAGTTGAAGTCGCGATCAAAGGCCGCGGGCGTGGCGAGCTCGTTGCGGCGGACGTACGCGGCCGGGTCGCGGATGCCGGAGCACTGCGACCAGGTCTTGTGGCGCTTCGTGCAGGGGAGGGAGCAGGTGCGAGTGAAGCACCGGGGGCAGCGGTATTTGGGGGGGTTGATGTGGCTGTCGTTTTTAAGAGCTGATCGTTAGATCTGAGCTCGTTTTTTAGGGAGAGAGGTATAGGTAGGTAGGTAGGATTGGGAGAATGGGATGAAGGATGGAGAGGGTGGAGAGAAGGGATGGGAATGGAACTTACCATATCGTGCACAGCTCACTGAGCACTGAATCCCCTTGGGTCTCGGACATTTTCCAAGTAGGAGACGAGACGAAGCAGAGCGTTGGAGAAGATCAAGCAGCGCAGGTTCTGCCGCTTGACTTCATCGCGGCGAGCTAGGCGGAAAAACAGCCGGAGAAACACTCGGCCCGCTTATCGATAAGGAGCCATAGATAACCTTGTTCAACTCCATGTTTATCATCTTAGATGCTCTTGTTAAACATAGTAATAGAGCTGAAGACGTGGTTTTGTCTTTTCAAAGCTAACTATAATTTAGGTAGCCCCTTGGAATTGTACTGCCTGTAATCCTCCAATGACGAGCAAAAGAAAACCACACTGCAGTTATCAGGGCACTCCCGTTGCATCCCCAGGAATCCAAAGTTGAATAGATTTAGGTAGTAGGTAGCCATCTCTTGCATACGGAGAAGAGAAGCGCTCAAACTCGACCTCCAGCCTTTCGCGACAAAGAATGACATGTGCTGGGTCTTACTTCCACGTTATTCCCTTCTAAAGTCTAAAGTATCTTCTCCAGCGGGAAAGCAAGGAGTCAGTCTTTTCCGGTTTAACAGCAACAGCGGCCTTCCACCCTCCATATCGGCCAGATGTCGCGGAGTAGAAATATGCCCCGCAAGGCACTCGACTAGGCCATTTGCCCACCATTCCTGGCGACCGTTCAACTGCTTCGACTCGAGCAATGTCTTGAACTCCTCGTAGAACTGGACTTCCACGTCCAATATCAAATCCTGAGCGACCTGCTTTGCTGTTGGAGTGGAGATCGTGTGGACTCTGCGCAGAACGTCGATCGCGTTGACCAGAAGTGCACCGGTTGTCAGGTGCTCGTGCTCCTCCTTGTCGAATGAGTAGAGGTCGTTGGTCAGCGAGACGTGATCCGAGTATAGGCGAACCAGTCGATCTAGAGGTGCTCTTTCTTCCCCTGAGAGGCTGACATCGCAGGAGAATGTGAGTTGTGCTAGGAGTAGTCTTGGACGATGTCAGCAATTAATATGGAGAGGGCTACCGGAGAGAGACGTCAAAATGCTTACTCGCGTCCAATGTCCTCGGACCGATAATCCAGGCAGTTCCTCAAACTTCCAAAGACGTTTGCCGGTATGCTCTTGTACCCTCCTGTGTGTTTCACCCATTTGAAAGCACCGGCAAGGAGCTCTCTACCGGTGATGGAGTCTTCCTCCATGACCCCTTTTGCAGAGCCCTCGAGAGCCTTTGCCGGTCTCTGCTCCTCACTGCCATTTGTCTCACTCCAGAGAGACATGATCATCTCATCTGTGATGGTTTGGTCCTAGGAAGACAGATTAAGGATGGTTTTCAGTTGGTCTGGAGGATACTCTTACTGCATCATCAGGAGAGGGCTCGACGACATCTAGAACAGTTCAGTAAGCAGAAATTCTCACATCTGTAGACGTGTGAATAAGTACTCACCGCCATGCAGGAAGATGAGCACCATTGACTGTGCTATCATGCCTGCCCTAACAGGACTGACCTCGGGAAACATATAGGTCGTGGACTTCATGGCTGTTGCCATGAGCTCGCTCTCCTTCCGCGCCCGTACATCGCCGCTAGACTTGTCCTGCAGCTCGAGACGCAGCTTGCCTTGGCTCTGACCGGAGTTGGTGTAAATCGTGTTGAGAAGGTTTTTGGTCATGTCTTCCGCTTTTCTCCAGTGCTTTCCTTGACGGCAACCGGGCAGGCTGCTTAGCCACGGAACAACCAGGTTCGACGGGACAAGAGGGATTGAATTGTCGGAGAGAGGAGGCTGAAGACCGTTGTGAAGACCATTGCTTTTTTCACCTGGCGACGCCTGAAGGAGAATAAAGGGAAATCGGTGCCAATATCGACTGTTTGAAGAGTTTCATAGACATAAGATATTGGCATGAGAAATGTCCCTTCCCACCCAGAAGCTGATGCATCCTTGTTTCTTTCCTTTCCAGAAAGGTTGAACGGATTGCTGTGACCATTTTTATTTGAGATCCATGAAATCAGGACCCTTCTTATACACGATAATGTGGACTATCACGCCAAAGTGGAGAGCAAAAGGCAACGGGTTGCCTGAAACAGAGATAACACCAGAGACCAACGATTGCCTTGTTGGGTAGTATACATAAGACGTCAGCTCAAGACGTCGATCAATTGGCAGGCGGTCAAGGGGGGCGACCATCTCTGACCCTATCATTCATATCACCCGCACACGAAATTTTTAATGCGCCAGGCAGCTTAATGGTGCACGAACTAGTGTAGTTCCCGTTGTCGACAAACTATATATATATATGTGCATACTCTGGTAGAGCCCGATAGGATCCGGGTACAGTGCCACTGAGAGGGGTGTTAGTTTGACGCTGCTTTGCAACCGCACTACCAAACTCTCACTTAGTTTCCTTGATAAGATTAGACCTCACTGCTTCCGTCATGGCCATTTTATGAGCAACATTTAAGACATAGTTCATGTATGTATGAACGGCATCTTGCAGGATCAACAAGACCACTACTCCTGAGTAGGAAGGTGAAATACCTCCAGGGTTGTTAAATGAGCATTTCCAGCCGGTTTTTTTTTGATCTGTTATCTAGGTAAATAGTATAATGAACTTGGTGCAAGTGATAATATATTGACAAGCCATTTGCTGTATACAAAGAGCTGGAAGTAGGGAAGTAGCCTTTGTGATATATTCACCACTGAAGAAAGTCTAGGCTTTGAAGTGTCAGCAACTTTCAATCCTGTTTTGGGCCGAATATGTTTTGGCCTTTGTAGAGAGACCTGTGCAAATTTCAGTTGAGTTTTGTGTAAGTTCATAATGCCGAGTTCCAGGTAGTCCTGGCTGACCTATCCCTGTATCCATGTGAAGACAATGGGATAGAGAAATGATCTCAAGTATTACGACTCTGTTGCTGTCGTTTTCTGTTTGCAGAAGTTATCTTTATCCACTGGCTATTCTGCAGAGAAGCAGGTTTTCAGAGCCCCTTCCTCTAATCCAACAGGCGTGCCCTACTTCTAATTCTGGCAGGAGCAAACCACCACGGTCAGACATGGAAAAATTAGGTCTAGATCTCTCTCGATAATGCGCCTTCATCACTGTACCACAGTGCCGGATTTAATTGCCGGCCGTGCACAAGCTGAAATTCTGACCACATGCGCTAAATCAATGTCTTTCTACCGCCTCTGGCTAACCAAACTTAGATCTAGATAAGCTGATGCCATCTTGAGACGTCCGAAAGTTCTATGCAGGCCCGGCCTGCAGGTGGGATTCCTGAAGATCCCTAAATCGGGCTAAAGGAGCTCAAAAAGATGCCGGTTTTTCAGGCCCGTCCACACACATTGTCCACTTCAACATCTTGTACGGCGGAAGGGAGGGTCAATTCCTTTTTGCACGTCAGTTAAAGATTTGAGGGCCGAGAATGGTCTGGGTAAGGGGTTGAGTTCAGTCTAATAATAAGCATGGGCGAAGTTGGCGATATAGATTTCGACAACGGTATCCCTTCATCTCGAATGGCCTTAGATAACACAAATGGCAACGAATCTGCGACAATGCTGTTGTACTAGATGTCGAGATACGGCAATCGTAATGGGAAAAAGGCAATCCAACATTAGTCACGGCGGGGTGAACATTATAAGTGGATACTTACATAAGGATATCTTCTGCACCTCCTCTACCGACGTTTCTACCGTCCCCTCGCGTTCACAATTCTAAGAGTAAATGCTGGAGAAAACAGTGTCGAACTCTGGCTTTCGCCGGTACGATGTGGAGGACCTCCGGAAGAGATCCACGGATATTTGGCTAAGACCACTTTGCGGTCACTACGGCTGCAATCTCTCGAGAATACGGAGACTGAAGGAGGCTGTGTATGGATGATCTACTCGCTCGTCCGATTTGGCGTCGAGACAAGCTTCAAAGTGGATATCATCTTGACGGGCGACCGAGGAAGGCTGCTGATCTGGCACTCCGCACATGGGTACTGTCTTCTCCCGGTGTATACCACCGCAAGATAACCTGCGAAGATGCAAAAGCGGAATACTGTGCAAGTGGGGGATAACAGGTCCGTTACATCCACCGGCAGTATATACCCCGCTGTTCCCTAAACCCACTCGCCCGGTTATTCTTTGGCGTCTAAGGTCAAGGGATCAACTACCGGCAATTCGGATCTCGAGCCCCTTCGATGTACGCCGCTTAGCGCCTTGCAGGTTGGACTTGTCTCCAGACGGGGAAGACTCTCTCCCCTTTCGTGCAATTATCATTCGTCACGCATGAATGCACGTCGCATATAGTTCTGCTGACCGTCGTAGAGTCTTGCAGACATTCTCCAAACGGTCTGTTGGAAGTCGAGTTGATCTCAACTCGGTGGCTCGACAGGACAAGGCAGGCGAAGAGCAGGAGCATAGGTAGATTCAACCCGCCCAGGTACCAGGTATATATCTATCTTCACAGGAGCAAAAGACACGATGCCAGTTGATGCAAGACAACCGTTCAGGATAGCCGTCGTCGGCGGCGGCATCGCTGGGCTCGTCACGGCTCTCTCCCTTCACCACCACTGCCGCGACCAAGGTATCAAGGTCGACGTCTACGAGCAAGCGCCCCAGTACAAGGAGATCGGCGCCGGTGTTGGGATCGGCCCCAATGCAGCAAGGATCCTCGGCAAGATCGGACTCTTTGACAAAGCGTACGAGATCGCTGGCAAGCGTAAACATGTCTGGATATCATTCCGGCCCTATGACAACGGCGACGACATTGTCACGATTCCCGCCTACGAGGAGGGAAAGGTGAAGCAGACGCCAGTGCACCGGGCTGAGTTCTTGGAGCTGCTGGTCAGTGAGATCCAGACTCGCGGAGCAGCGACGCTGCATTCGAATAAGCAGTGTCAGAAACTCGAGGTAGCCAGTTGTCACCATCTATACATCCCAAGAAGAGATTCTGATGTATTCAGGACCGCGGTGAAACGATGACGGTGACATTTGCGGATGGGACCACCGCGACGGCGGATCTAGTCATCGGAGCAGATGGAATCCATTCCAATGTCCGATCGCATTTCATCATAAGATCCCCTCAGCAATTGATATCTTGAAGCATATAGGTTTCAAAGACTAAAACCTATATAGAACGACGACGCACGCTTCGGTGGAATGGTCGTCTACCGTGGCCTGTGTCCAATATCAAAGCTGGAAGACTGGTGGCCACTCGAGTCGTACTCAGCCGCCTGGCTCACTCCGGGAAAGCATTTCCTCGTCTTCCCCATCAGCCAGAACAAGATCCTGAACATCGTTGGATTTGTGACCACGAAGAAAGAGGACTTGGGAGACGCCAGGGAGAGCTGGACGCTTACTAGCGACAAGGAGTCCGTGAGGAAGGAATTCGCCGAGTTCAACAGCACGGTCCAGCGTATCATCGAGTATATGAACACGAACCCGCTTAAATGGCTCCTTTATGACCGCCAGTCGTTCAAGAGATGGGTCTTTGCAGGCGGGAAGGTGACTCTCTTGGGAGATGCGGCGCATGCGATGCTCCCTTCATCAAGGTAGGCTGGCACATCCAACTTTACATAGTTACAACGTGACCAGCTAACATCCATTCCAGGCGCGGGAGCAGGCCAGGCCATCGAGGACGCCTACATCCTCGGACGAGCCCTTCAGGACTTTCGCCTCGCGGTCCTCCCAGGGCCACTCTCTAGAGGACTGGCTTCAACCTGTACCAGTCTGTCCGGCTTCCACGCGCTGAAAAGATGCAGGAGACCTCGCGACAGGCAGGTGATGTGTACGAGATGGTGGCGAAGGAGCTGCAGGGGCTGTCGTACGAGGAGTGCCTGCCGATCGTGAAGAAGCTGGTCGAGAACCGGATGACCTGGATCTGGTCGGAGGATGTCAGTTCGGCGTATGAGAGGGCGAGGCATCAGCTGTAGCGTACTCGACAGTTGGCCAGGAGGGTAGGCACGAATTCAGCGCCTTGGACAGTTGATCTTCCACATGAGTCACGCAGTATTTGCCAGTTTGCTCCTCATCTGGGATGCTTGATTCCAGTTTCGATGGCGAAATCAGAAGAGAATCTCGTCAGTTGGCACAGCAGGACGTACTTGGAGGAAGCTTAATAGAAGTATTATCCTTCGAAGATGTGGTCCAGACGACAATTATACAGACTGACCAGCATCGAACTCAAGGTTGTGAGCGAGTTCAGCAATGCATCGCCGAGTAATAGGTTGGATCGATGAATGTAGGTGTCTTTGTCGAAGTTCCTATGCTATCTCTAAGTCAGTTGATCAGATCACACATAAGAAGTGCTATTATGCAGAACAGAACACTTAAAAAATGAGAATTATAGTGCCTCGTCCAGCAAGGAAGTAGCTAGGCATTAGTTGAATGGTCACAGCATAGGTATCCAGCCTGAATTGAGTCGCGTTGTCAGGACAGGACGATGTACTGGGGTACACATACTGCCGGGCACCCTAGGCAGGTAGGCATCAGCACACCACAATACCTAAAGCGAAGTAAACTCCAGTTAAACACCACCCCTAAAGTTTTACCTAACCTTACCTAACAGCCCACCACTACAGTGACTCACACAGCCACTACAAGTACAGAGTACAGCTAAACACACCATAGACACAGCACAAGTCTACATCTACAGGTACCCAAGAAAAAGAAGGGTACCTACCTACCCACCGACGCCCTCTGGCCCCAAAATCTGCAGACAAAGCCTCGCGGGCCCAAACTCGGCTGCGGGGGAACGAATTTCGCGGGCGCGGGAGCGGGAGGGCCCGTTTCCCCATACAAAGTGGGCCGGTTAGATTGGCCCGTTTTGTGGGCTACAAGGGGACTTAGGCATTTTGCACCTCTCACTTCTCGGACCTAGTTGGCTGTGGGCGTTAGGCACACCGCTGGCCCTGCTGGGCGCAAGCAAATAAGCAGTGTTCTGGGTGTCTTGGGCTTTCGTCTTTAACTAACTGCCTTAACTGCAGGGCTGGTGTCTGCTTCGCCAAACAAACAGCACTGGCTGGACACCCCGCCCGCCCATCCACCCCACAATTCCCCAAGGGCAAACCCTATGCAAGTACAACAGGACAGTAGGTACTGCGCTGCGAATCTGCGACCGACCATTATCCGTATCAGGATATCCCCAACAACCCACAATGCAACACCCAACCCAATAAAAAAAAACTGACTATGACCAGACCAGACCAAAGAAAAAGAACAGAACAGAATAGAATAGAACAAAAGATCACCACTTACTCAATTAGATGTAGAATCTATTAGCTAATACGTATCTCCTCCTCCTCCTCCTCCTCGATTCAGCTATTCGTTTTGACTTTCTTTGTCTTTCTACCTACCTAGATACCTAACCATGTCAATCAATTCCTTTTCCTTTCAGGCGTTCCCTCCCTTTACTTACCATCTCCAGAGACGGAGACGCAAAGGGGGGAGAAAATGAGGAGATAAGAGAGAAATGGATCAACGCCGTGCATAAGTCCATGTACATAATTTAGGTACCTTGACAATAACAATGACAGGCTCAGTCAGTCAGGATGACAAAGCAAGACCAAGACCCGTCTCAGCCAGACAAGGCTGAGTACCAGCACAGCACAGCACGGCACAGCCAGCGCGGCGTTGGGCACATACAAAGGGAGTACGGGGCACAATGAATGAATGAATTAATTAATTAATTTAAATTAGCATATAGAAATTATCTGTTGGTGGCTTGCTCCGATCCTACACTAACTTAACTACTGTACAAAGAAGCGCACAAAAAAACATCTATTCTCAAAATTAAGCAGAAAAAAAAATCGATGTCCGGTGGAGAAAAGAAGACGCTCCCGGCTACTTTTTTTCTTAGCGTGTTGCCTCATCTTTGTTTTGTCCGTCTTTGTCTCCGCCGGATCTAGATCGGATGTACTGTACGGTAGATCCAAAGAAGCTAGGCTATTACTTTACAGAATACGAACTACTTTCGGTGACGGAAATGGAAAAAAGAAAATGCACAATGATGTTGTTTGACGTTTTCAAGTCTGATTTTGATTCAAGACTCGGGTCTGCTATGCTATGCTCTGGATGGCAGTGCAAACGCTATGCTAATGGGATCAAGATGACGCTAGGAAACAAGGAAATAACAACGCTCAGACGCTGTCGCTATGCTATGCCATGAAAAAAAAACCGATGCTGGGTATTGAGGAAAAACACAAAAGGAAATCATACAGGACTTGGGGGTATATAACATGACGCTAGAAAAGACCCGAAAAACCCCGAAGAAACACCGTCGTCATGACGCCGGGCTCGTACACAAGAGCACCACAGAGTGACAACACAAACAGATAGACATGCAGGAGAGACTATGAGTCATACAGAGATGGAGGGGTAGGAGGGGTAGAAGAGGGACATGCGGTGAGAAAGAAGAGCGATGATAGGACAAGAGGGAAGGTGGGATGTGTGCGGTGAGAGCGATAAGATAGAAGGTGCGAAGCGCCGAAAGCGACGAAAAGGGCGGTCGGGCAGCCAGCTGGCCGCCTCGGCCAGGAAGGCGGAGCGTCACCGTACCGTTTCGTACGGTATCGGCGTTCTGGACGGGTCACGGTATCAGGCCGACTTCACATGCTGCCTGCCATCCATGCGGATCCGGCGAGAATCCTTCGGTCGCAGATCTCGGCTCTTCCATTGCAGGCGAACAGCGCGTGCTGCAGTCACTGGAAGACACGGCATCACACAGTTTCGTCACCGGCGTCCCCCCGTGGAGGCAGGCTCTGGGGAAGATGAGGTTCGGATACGTGGCTAGGCGGAAACGCTACCGGCACTGCCCATAGTTGCTGATCGCTGGGGTTGGTAATCCTGCGTCCATAGTTCGAAGGCTGCTAGCCGCCGTGATAGTTTTGGTTCGAAGTGACATTGTAGAGGGAAAGTCGCTCTCGTGTGGGGAGGTAATGTTCCAAAGTCGCTAGCGATGCGGATCGGGGGCGCCCGCGCTCATTTCCCAAACATCGCAACGTCGCAAAGGGAAAAAGGCGCATGCGGCTCACGCCCGCCGCTCCGATGCCGTCTTGGACGATGATGACGTCGACCGGGGCTTCTTGCTGGGCACCGCTCGTCGCTTTCTGCGCCTCGAGTTCTCGCGCTCCGCAGCGGCCAGCTGGGCGACCCGGAGGGCCTGCTGTGCGCGCGCACGAGCGTGCACGTGGGTCAGGTATTGCATCCGTCGCTCGTCCTCTTCGGCTGCCGCGCGCATCATCTGGATCTGCTCCTCGGTGGTCAGGTCGGGCGCCCCGAAGACGGGGTCCACGGCTGCAGACTCCTCGTCGATGACGGCCTCCGAAGAGGCGGAGGAAAAGCCCTCGGGGAAGAGGTCCTCGTCAGAGAGGTAGGAGCTGGCACTCGACTCGGAGTCCCCGCTGGTCAGAGATGGCCGGTTGGGCCACGAGGGGAATGCGCACGAGCTGTTCAGTGATGTCGAGAAGGAAGACTTGCGCGGGGTGATGTCCAGAAGCCCGTCGTTGGGAGAGGGCGGCGGGGGTGGGGGAGGCAGCGAGGACGGCGAGGGAGAGGATGGCGTAGAGGACAGCATGCTGCTGCCAAAGCTGAAGCTGAATCGCATGTTGACGAAGTGTGGTATTGTATGTGGAAGATGATTGAAGGGTATCAATCAGATAGAGTGGCTCGCGTGGTTGTTGATAGAGTTGCGACGACCAGGGGTGCGCGCAACTTATATAGATGGGGTGGGATATAGATCTGAGAGACAAAGCGCCCTTGCGTGTGTGCCACAGATAAGGTGAAAGGCAGTGACAGCAAACAGACAAAGCAGGTATCCGGGAAGGAGGGCCGGCGATGTGATATAGGCCGGGGAAGATATGACAGAACACCAGCGGTCAAGCGCGGAGATGAGGCGGAAGGGGCGGCCCGCTAAGGGATGTGCAGGGCGATGGGTGATAAATATGACAGCTCTGACAAGGCCCGATGCTTGTGCCTCGATATCTCACTTCAGCCCGCACCAGAGAAACGCGGTGTTGGGGGAGCGATCCCGTTGGAGCGTGGCCGTAAGCGGGCGCGGCGTTGCAGGCGTAGCAGCCAGATGACAGGCGCTGCGCAGATGATGCTCTTCAGCCCCGTCTGTCAAATTGCGGATTCTCGTGGTCTCGTTCGTCCAGGCGATCGAGACAGTCACCGGCCAAGGTCACGGTCACAGAGTAAATAGACTAATGCGGAATGCTTTGTTGCCGTTTGCGTGGCGTTGATCGCCGTCCGGTATGTTATATAAAGTCTACAGATCGAGCCTTATCTCGATGCGCAAGGGATGAGGCGGTGACCGGGAGGAATGCTGAGATCTAGATCGGTGTATCGATAGGACGGGCGATCCGATGATGCGATATGATAATGCGGTGTCGTTGGCTTTTCCCTTTCCCCGCGAGTTGCGCTGGACTAATGCTGACTCGGATGCGGACTGGGCTGTCGCTGGGCCAAACACCGTCTCACAGCACAACGCGACGTGTCTGGTCTTTTCGTCGTGGTGGGATGTCACCGATCATCCGCGCTTCCAGCGGATACTTCGCAAGCAGTCAGGCAGCGAAGAACACGAAACCACGTCGGGGTGTAACGTGGTGTAAGCAGGCGTGCTGTCGGGGCCGATGATGATTTGATGCTTTGTGGTGTCGAAGGATAGAATTCTTGTTTCACTTGGATCGCGTGGCTCCTGCATTCACGGTGGGCACTGGTTCTCTATATACGACTTCCGCTGGACCTCGGAGTCGGCGACCCAGGAGAAAAAAAAAATTACCTACAAGCTCAACGGTCCGGTGTTCGACCCACCGTGTCTCAATCTACTGAATCCATCGTTGTCTTCCCCGTTAAACCATGGAGAGGTGGAGCTCGCTAACGAGGCCCATCCGTCCCTCCGGGTTATCCCCTAGCTAAGGCACACTTCCCCGGCAGAAACTCGTCCAGCCGTAACGTAACGGTCCTACGGACTTCGCGGACTTCGGCCCGCCGACCATTTTTCCCTTTTACCCGTCGAGCCTGCTTCCGGAGCAGACTTTCTACACTCTGGATACGGATGTACTCTGGATAGAAAGGATAGAGATCTATGGGTCTCACATCGCAGAGTCTACATCTTGTTCCAACTGACTCCCCCAGAGCTTGGTACATCGCCTGGTCTGTCGGATGAGAGCAGGGTACAGGGATATCGGGTAGGGCACGGAGGATGCTCGGAGAACGCCAATCGACTGGGTACGCGAAATCGCAAGGCGGGACCCAAAAAGAGGGAAACTCTTGACAACGGACTCTGCTCCGGCGGTCCCAAGCGACAGGAGAAGCTGCCAGAGTCGGTTACGATCTCCTCCAGCCCTAGCCTCCTCGATTTTCCACATGGCCGCGAAGCCCCGTTTAGCCCCCTCGGGGAAGTCGACCCCCTTCCGCTTGGCACGTCCCCGGCCCGTCTCGCTGGATGCCCGAGCAAGAAAATAATTGATCGTCGCGCGCTCCTGAAAATATTATCAGTCTGCTCCTTCTTAGGGCGTCCCCTGCGTGTCAAAAATAATCGATCAACGGCACTGTCGTCCCGAGAATCCGATTAGCCCGAGTTAGGGGCGTCGATGGCGCGTCCTTTGATTAATCGATGGCATTTGACTATATACAGACCAAATTCTAGAACCCTGGTATGTGATGATCAGCTAGAGTACGCAATCCTGGCACCCAGAACGGCGTGTTTTCCGGCGCAGGAGCCAGGAGCAGTTGATCCGTGATGCATCGAGGATCACATACCCGCGTCGCTGGTTCGTGGATATGATCCGGCCATCCTCCGCCCCCTGTGGCCATGCGGCGCTGCTCCAATGACACGGGCTTCATCCGAACGTCTTGCTCCTTTTGGGAGTTCTACCCAGAACAGGGCTGGCGTCGCGGCTTTGTATCCCTGTTTCCGCGGCCGCCCATGCTCGCTAGCAGGTACCTGCTACCAGCGTTGTGGGAGAGACGATGCTTTCTGATTCCTGAGCTCTCTCTCATATGATCATATCACTCCTGATTATTATTTCCTATCGAGCACCGATAGAAAATGTCAATGCTCTCGCGTACGCTGCAGGAGACAGGGATCCTGTGACTAGTCTCTTTGTCTGTCGCGGTTCCTTTGCCCTGGGAAACCCAAAAAATCCTCCTAGTCCGGAGCTTTCATTGTCAGGCATTCAGGCCTCAAACGTTGGACGATAATCCTCGACAGTGCGCACACAAGCTACAACTCCGGCCTGGCAAATCATGTGTGTACTGTACCTTTTCTCGTCCGCTGCATATGACAGCACTCGACATCCCGATCGGAAAGCTTGCCCCAACCCGATGCAGTCGTCCGTACGGAGCACCCGACCTGCATATGTCCTGTACGTCTAGACCGTGCAGCGTGCAGCGTGCAGCGTGCATTCCCGCACACCCACTTCTCTTCATGCAAGATAGACAAACGACAGTGCGACATCCTTCCTTCGATCTTTCCCGGCCATTGGTTCCCAAGAAGCGGTGATTCACCGCCTTGGGCCGCGATCTGTTAAGCTCTTTGAGCCTGACGGGGACGGGTGCGCCGTAGGATCCGCAATTTGTATTGGACGCTCCACGATCCCCGGGCGCGGGAAGCGCCTTTGTCCCACTTTTTCGGTCTTCTTTGTAAATTGCCCTTTTTTCTCACCTTCGAAGGCCGTTCTTCGGCCGTTCTCCGCTTGATGATCGCCCTAAAGGCTAATTAAAAAAATTTTTTTTCCTTTTCTTTCACCATGACGGGTCAAGCACTGACAGGCTCGACCCTGCACCGTGCAGGCAGCTAAACAAGCAACAGCAAAATTCTGCAATGCAGAGCCCGGACTGGCACTGTCGTTGACAACAGCCCTGCTTGTATGTAGTCTGTTCGATGACTTGTTGGAGTGTCGCACATTATTATTATTATCGTCTGCAATTATTGCATTATCTGGCTGCAGGGTTAACAACATGCGGTGAAAACGTGGCCCTAGTTGGCCAGTGACAGCTCATCCCCAACCAATTCAATTCCCATCCGAAACGGAGATTCAACAACGAAAATTATTTCCATCCGGACGAGTTCTCTTTCAACAGGACTGTTTGCTGTGTACTGTACAAAAAAAATCTTGCTCTCGACCGCGATTGGCGAACGATAATAACCATAGTTTGATTGTATGGCGGCCCGCATTCTCCGCGCGCGCGCCCGGCGCTCCGACCCGAAATTATCCTCTTTTCCCCCTCGGTAACTTCCCCGGTAGAGAGGAAGTAGTCGAGTCAACCAGCGGTCCGAGAGAGACTTCAAACCCCAGGCTAGCAACAACAACAACAACACCTGCACCAGGACCGTGTGATGAAGCGCATAATTATGTAAGAGTCATGCATTGGGGCGATCTTACTCAGATGGTTCAGGTAAACCCACATTCTCGGCCCTGCTGGTCGCCTTATGGAGTGACTCCAGTTTTTTTTTTTTCTTTTTTTTCCTTTCCCACCGATCTCCGCGTGGGGTGGGTGTCAAGCGCGTTGCGCCCGTGTTATTCAGCACATCCACCACCTCCCATCTTATGCAACAGCTTCAGCTTTGATTGACGGTGTAATAATAATAATAATAACAGGTGATAAAAGTAATCATCGGGGATGCAAGGCATCTCATCCGTAAGCTTATTTCACACAGTGCACATGAGCTCGAAATAGCATTCGTGCCACAAGTAGGGAAAGCCACCTTTGGGAATGTGAATAGACTTTTTCCTTGCATGTGCCTGCGATCTGAATAGGGCTGAGATTTTTCTTTTTATTGCGGTGTAACTCAGGGCATTATCCTAATCCAGACCTTGGTCTCTGTGGTGGTGCGTTGTGCGTCGTGCATAAAATATATAGATCGGATATACATATACTAAGATCAGCTGTGAGGTACATGCACCACACCAATTTCTATCCCCTTAAGCTGCGATTCTCTTTTCTTATCGGTAATTCCATTCCTGCGATTTTCGTTTTACGATCCTGCTTGAGAGTCTAGAATCAGGTCGTCTAATTTCGCGGTGCATTCATCACATCTGTATCTGCACCCTACACCAAAAGTGCCCAGGGTATCGGATTAGCCGGAAGATCTCATCTCAATCTTACATTAGTACATGCACATCATGTTCCGCATCCTCAGGTCGGACAGACAGACAGACAGACAGACAGAGGTCCATGCTTAAGTTCCCGGGGATGTCAACGAGTCCTTTCTCTATCGCTTTTGTGCGACGGTACCTCCGCACGGATAATTGTCTGCGCATTTTCGAGATCGGTGTACGCCTGCTTTTGCTGCTGCGATATGCGAAATGGCCTACATACATAACACACACACATCTGGAATGTTTTGTTGAAGCAAGGTACTCACTGTACAGCATGAACTTTAATTGTGTTTGAGACATCAGAACAATAATGTCCATTAGGATCTCATCCTA
Organism: Thermoascus crustaceus; assembly: GCF_041956765.1. Lineage (NCBI taxonomy): Eukaryota > Fungi > Ascomycota > Eurotiomycetes > Eurotiales > Thermoascaceae > Thermoascus > Thermoascus crustaceus. The sequence goes on along the minus strand of NW_027192528.1, from coordinate 889,978 downwards.
CTTTACTATACAGTTTGGCTCGCAATGTGATATAATCCAGACCAGTCCGATCCAGTCCGACCTGATCCGGGGTCCGATCTATTCCGATCTGATCCAGACTGAGGGAATGCCAAAAACTGCAAGATTAAACTTTACCTAAACTACGCCCGGCAGGCAGGTAGGCAGGAACTTGCGGAAATTGGGAATTGGATTTCAACCTAGGCCAAATTCTGAAGATTATCTTTTACCAGTTCCGTGAGTGGCGACAAAGATAGTATAGTACCCCGTACCTAAGGTATCTATCCATGGATCTCGGATGATCGACCGATTACCTACCTAGGTTAGGTAGGTAGGTAGTTTACCTTCCTTTCCTACCTAGGTTATCGGTCTTTAGTTCTAGTCTGGCTCCATCTCCGAAGTTCCCCGGTGCCCCGTAACTTTAAAAGACCTATACCCCGGACAGAGGAGGTAGGTGGTGTGGAGACCCGGAGTAGGTCGGAGCTCAGTAAGGGGGGATTAGGTTAAACTTAGGGGCTGACCATCGGGTTGGGTTGGGAGCCTTTGGCATCTCGATTGCCGGTTGAATTTCTGCCGCGACGGGAGGTGTTACCCGACGGCCCGGATCCCGATGAATGAATGTACTGTAATGTTGTAGGGTTGCTGTTGTACGTGTCGTATGTGAGGCGAGGCGATCTGGAGTATGGGGTACTTTTCTCACTTGGCTTATCTGTCCTCGAATTATTCGTACAGAGTACATCCGTACCGATGCAATCTGACGCCAAAATGCCCTGTAACAGGTACCTATGCATGCAGATAGGATTTCCTTTTCTCCGATGTACATGTACATACGGAGTTACTTACCCTCGGGCGGAACTTGAACATCGGATCGCCCTGGCCTTGCTGGCACAGCTGGTTGATTGAGTTTTCGAGTCTTCCCACCGCCGGCTCGCCTCATTCATGCCTTATCTGAGCGTGGCGTCTGTCAAGTCGACAAGCGCGTAGTCATTCAGGCGGGGATCGTCGATGATCATCGTCATTGGGTTGACTGTATCCAGCCAGTACATTGGATGTCTACGCAGTATCTGTACCAGGTATGCGGATCCGATCCGAAGTCCTATGCTAACGCGCTTGGGTACGTAACCCCGTACTCTGGACAAGTAGGTAGGTAGGTAGGTAGGCTGGTATGCATGGGGTTCAACACCCCGCGTCACTCACTCCCTGAGATTCTCTCTGACAGGCGGTGTCTCAGCTCGACACGCTTCACGTCAAGGGTGGCTAGTAGCATGCCGGCAGCTTACCCTACTTCGCAACTCCGCACAAAAAAAAAAAATCAAAATGACCGAGCGCAAGTCAGACTCAATTATGTTTCTACCCTGAACAGAGACACGATTATGTGAAAAGCTGTCATGGGCTCATGGGCAAGCTGCGGTCAGTGCGCTCAGACATTTTATTAACAATGATATGACATGACAATGCAAGCTGCCAGCTGGCAGGTGCAGTGGTTTACTGGCAACCATTAAAAACTATCGAGTATCGAATCGACTTTCCATAATGCACATCTAACCGAGCGCTGTTCTTTCCGCGTTGTGCGCGCTGTGCGCACCCTTTGTTCGTGAGTCGAGAC